>NC_029790.2:100132944-100135006 GCF_000816755.2 Arachis ipaensis | reverse complement strand
TCAAAAACACACACAGAGCAAATGGCAGTATTAAGCCAGTTTGGATGAGATATTACATAATTCAACCAGAGATATTACATAATTCAACCAAACAGAAAAATAAGACATGAATCAACCAAAAGTATGTATGTATATAATTCAAATCAATGTAATTCGAACTAAAGACAATGGTAATTCGAATCAATGCAGTTCGAATTATGAGGGAGTATGCATGCTAGGTAATTCGAATTACGCATGGAAAAGTTCGAATCACTCTTATTCGAATTATGCTTGAGCAGTTTGAATCACTCTAATTCGAATTATATGGTGAGCAATTCGAATTCTATACCATACTCTTCTACCCATTTTTGATATAATTTGCAATATTTTTCTGACCATTCTTTTATTAAAAAATTAATAATTAAAAAATTAAAAAATATATTTTATTTCATGCATTAAAAAAAAGCTAACAAAATATTTAATTACGAGACTTCTTTAAAATATTAATGAACTATCAATTCGAATTCCATATAATACTCTTTTGCCCATTTTTGATAGCTCGTGAATATTATTTAATAAAATTTTTTAATAAATTTATTTAAATTATACTACAAAAAATATTTTATTCTATGCAAAATAATTTAAAAAAATGGCTTAAAAGAAGTTAGGAGTACTATAAAAGTTTGTAATATTCTAGTGACTTAGGTAAATACATGCATGTACTCAAATTTTAAATAAAATACTATACATAGTTAATAATAATTTAGAAATTAAAAAAAAATATTTTTATCATGTATTTACCTAAGTCACTGGGACATTGCAAATTTTTATGGTCCTCCTAACATCTTTTAAGCCATTTTTTCAATTATTTTGTATGGAATAAAATATATTTTTTAATTGTTTTTTATGGAGTAAAATATTTCTTTTAATTTCTAAATTATTATTGACTATGTAGAGTATTTTATTTAAAATTTAAGTACATACATGTATTTACCTAAGTCACTAGAATATTACAAATTTTTAGTACTCCTAACATCTTTTAAGCCATTTTTTTAAAAATTATTTTGCATAGAATAAAATATTTTTTGTAGTATAATTTAAAAAAATTTATTAAAAAATATTCATGAGTTATCAAAAATAGGCAAAAGAGTATTATATGAAATTGGAATTGATAGCTCATTAATATTTTAAAGAAGTCTTGTAATTAAATATTTTGTTAACTTTTTTTTAATGCATGAAATAAAATATATATTTTTTTAATTTTTAAATTATTAATTTTTTTTAATAATTTTTTAATAAATTATTAATTTTTTAATAAAAGAATAGAAGAAAAGTATTACAAATTATATCAAAAATGGGCAGAAGAGTATATTATAGAATTCGAATTACTCACCATATAATTCGAATCAGAGTGATTCTAACTGCTCAAGCATAATTCGAATCGGAGTGATTTGAACTTTCCCATGCGTAATTCGAATAAGCATGATTTGAACTACCTAGCATGCATACTCCATCATAATTCAAACTGCATTGATTTGAATTCCATTGTCTTTAGTTAGAATTACATTGATTCGAATTATATAAATACATGCTTTTGGTTGATCCATGTCTTATTTTTGTGTTTGGTTGAATCATGTAATATCTCATCCAAATTCCATTTGCCCTATAAAATATAAAGTATTTTTAAATAAAAATCGGGAAAAGTACATGGAACGAACTCCAAATCAGCTAAGAATGGAACAACTTAATTAATTATAAATATAGTAATTAATTTTATTTATTTATGATTTAAAATATTGGTTATTAAATGTTTCACCAAATTCAAATTAGGAGGAAATATGTTCAATATCATTGCAACGTGAATCACGAAAGATGATTCAATTAGCTTCTGTCTCTTCACCCTCCTTCTCTCTCCAAATGCCTAAAACATGATAAATCAGAAAACAGATTCAAAACCATCCAATTTACAAAGAAAAGAAACATCCTAATGTCTAGCATAAGCACCATCTATGTAGAGGTTTTAGATTCACTTAGAAACATTTGGTTGGTTTTTGGCTCCCTAGCATTATTGTAAAAATCGTAA
>NC_029790.2:100048840-100132243 GCF_000816755.2 Arachis ipaensis | reverse complement strand
TTGACATGTGATGATGATATTTAGATGTATCTAAACGTAATAATTTTTTTTTATATTTTATTAAGACACAATTGAATACAACGAATATATATATTGAGTATATCCAAAATATGCATATTTAATAATTCTACAAAATGTAGATTAATTGTATTTCTTACACGCAATCGCTCTCCGGAAGATTATTATTGCTTGCTGCTTTCATTTTTTGTCGGGACATCGTTTGAGCCGGACAGCCTAACCTGAACCCGAGTCAGATTGAAGACCCGTACCCATCTCAAACCCAGCTTGAAGACCCTCTTCTTCCACCAACCACAGGTTCCACCGCGCCGCCGCCCTTCAAGGATCTCCACTTGGCCGCCGGTCCCTGCACGTTGGTCTTCCACAGTGCCGTCGGTCACTGCGCGCGGCACTTGTCTGGCGTGAATTGGCTACTACTGCACTGAGAACCATCCACCCAATGATCACGAGCCCGCCGTCGCTGCGGCGTCCGTCGTTGCGCCTGCCTTCACTTCGCCCGTTGGCTCCTCTCTGATCTCTGCCTCATTGCCGCCGCTGGATTATGGAGCGCCGTCCCAAACTCCCTAAGGCCCACCAACCCAACACTTGTGAAATAAAAAAATAAAATATAAAATATTTGGGGAGAAAGCAAATGGATGAGACGATGCCAAGTTAAGTTACAGCAACGAAAAAGAAAAGAAAGAGTGCCAAATGACCCTCTCTCTCAGATCCTCAAGAACCTCCATAACCCTCGCTATGCGCTTCTTTCCTCTGTGCACCTCCACTTCCACCGCCACCGACTCCTACCCTGACCTTCTTTACGACGTCCTTCCCGACACCACCTCCAACAACCCTCCTCCTTCTTTAGTTTTCGATCAGCTTCATGCCGCCGTTTCCCAACCTGAGCTTCTGGTTCGGCTACTTTATTCCGTTCGGGATCGACCCTACGCCGCCCTAAGGTCCTTTCGTTGGGTGGAGCGTCAACCAGGCTTCAAGGGATCTGATCTTGCATTTGCCGTTATTCTCGAGATCCTCGCTCAGAACGGCTTGATGACGTCGGCCTACTGGGTCATGGAGAAGCTTCTGCTTACGGTTAGAACCGAAGCTGTTATGGACGTTTTACTTCACGGTAATTCTTCTGCTTCTTCCTCTTCCTCTTTGGTTAAGCTGCTTGATTTGTTGCTTTGGATTTGCACTAAGAAGCTGATGCTTGAGAAATGCTTGTTGGTTTTTTACAAGATGATTCATAATGGTTTCTTGCCCGATGTCAAGAATTGCAATAGGGTTCTTAGGATGCTTAGGGATAGGAAAATGGCCAACAAAGCTAGGGAGGTTTATAGTGTTATGGTGGAGTGTGGGATTAAGCCTACAACTGTTACTTATAACACTATGCTTGGTGCCTTTTGCAAGGAAGGGGAGGTGGAGCAGGCGCTGGGCCTCTTGCTTGAGATGCAGCGCCGGGGTTGCTCGCCCAACGAAGTCACTTATAATATTTTGGTGAATGGTTTGTCTGACAAAGGGGAATTGAATCAGGCCAGGGAGCTTATTGAGGAGATGTTGAGGTTGGGCTTCAAGGTTTCGGCTTACACATATAACCCTCTGATTCGCGGGTGCTACAAGAAAGGCTTGCTTGAACAAGCCTCAAGCGTTGGGCAGGAGATGTTGAGTAGAGGAGTTTTGCCCACGGTCGTGACCTACAATACCATTATGTATGGTCTTTGCAAGTGGGGAAGAGTGAGCAATGCTAGGCAGCTGTTATCGGTTATGGGAGATAGGGATTTGGTGCCGGACTTAGTTTCGTATAACACACTAATTTATGGTTATAGTAGGTTGGGAAACATGAGGGAGGCATTTCTCATGTTTGATGAGTTGAGAAACAGATGCCTTGTACCTAGTGTGGTGACCTATAATACGCTTATAGATGGTCTTTGCAGGGTGGGGGACTTGGATGCTGCTCGGCATCTAAAAGATTATATGATCGATCGAGGGCCTCATCCTGATGTATATACTTTTACAATTCTTGTAAGAGGATCCTGTATGATGGGAGATTTGCCGATGGCTAAGGAGCTATTTGACGAGATGCTTTGTAGAGAACTGCAGCCCGATCGTTATGCATACATAACTCAAATAGTAGGTGAACTGAAGCTTGGTGACTCATCTAAAGCTTTTGGTATGCAAGAAGAAATGCTAGCCAAAGGCTTTCCCCCTGACTTGATAACATATAACATCTTTGTTGATGGGCTCTGTAAATTGGGCAATCTGGATGAAGCAAGTGAACTAGTGCAGAAAATGATCAAAGATGGACTTGTTCCAGATCATGTAACATATACTAGCATTATCCATGCTCACCTGATGGCTGGCCATCTTATGAAGGCTAGAGTGATGTTCAATGAGATGTTGAGCAAAGGGATATTTCCTTCAGTTGTCACTTACACAGTGTTGATTCATTCATATGCAATCAGGGGAAGGCTGGAGCTTGCTATTATGTATTTCTATGAGATGCAAGAGAAGGGTGTGTATCCAAACGTGATCACCTACAATGCTTTAATCAATGGACTTTGCCGAGTGAGGAAGATGGATCAGGCATACAAATTCTTTGTGGAGATGCAAGCAAAGGGTATTTCTGCAAATAAGTATACATATACTATTTTAATAAATGAAAACTGCAACGCAGGCCATTGGCAAGAAGCTTTGAGGTTGTATAAAGATATGCTTGACAGAGATGTTCAGCCTGATTCTTTCACCCATAGTGCACTATTCAAGCATCTAAGGAAAGACTATCGATTGCTTGTCCTTCAGCAACTTGAGAATCTAACTGGAGCTGGTGACTAAACTTTTGATGTAAAGACAAAGGAATAATTACTACTTACTAGCCTGTAATGATGTCTAAAGTTGTAATTGTTTAGCTTTTAATATTTTCAAAACCAGTTATGTCATTCACATGCCATCATGGTGGCTAATAATTAGTTTATTTCTTGAATATGTTGTAAGCCTGACAATTAAAATATTTATTTATGACACCAATAAAAAAAATTATCATAACCAATTTCTCCCTGTCAATGCAGCTTTCAAAATTACGAGATGTTCCAATACGTGAAGAATGCCCCCTCATTTATCATCTAGATGTAGCTGCTATGTATCCAAACATAATTTTGACAAATCGACTTCAGGTATGTCTTCCATAATATTATAATAATACTCTGTAGCTGGATATGCATTCATACAAGGTTTCTTTACTTAAGAAGTACGTCTTCATCCACTATAACCTGAAGAATTTAAGCTATGAGAGGAAAACAGAATGAAATAATTATGTTTGTCTTTTTGAGGTCTTATGTACTCGTGAGACTTTCTGTGCATAATGCATATGGATAAGTTTGGTAACTCTAGAATATCAATGTTTTGTCCAATTTTACTTGTCTGAATTTTGGAAAAGAAAATTGAATAGTAGGAGGAACCTGCAAAAGTGGCCATGCATCTCACCACAACGTCACAATGGTTTCTTAGCTTTTTCTGGCCAGAATTCATGTGGATTATCACTTCTGTTAGAAATGATATATTCTTGATTCTATCAACTTCCAAGTAAAAATTTGGAAGAAAATTTAAGAATGTTTGTGCTGCTTATGCTGTGTTACTGGGGTTTATGTTTCTGAAATCTGAATTTATGATGGATGATGTTGCCTTATGTGATGTTTCTTTCCTATTTGTAGCCACGTCAATTGTTTCAGATGAGGTTTGCACTGCATGTGATTTCAACCGTCCTGGAAAGACATGTCTACGCAAACTTGAGTGGGTTTGGCGTGGAGAAACATTCATGGCAAAGAAAAGGTGTGCCTCTCTTTTTGGATAATGCTTGCTATTATTAGCATATTGCAGATTTATTTGCGCATATCTGTAAAAGTTATTAAAGAATTGACTGAAATATCTATTTGAAATCTTTCAGTGACTATTATCATATAAAGAAGCAGATTGAGTCAGATTTTGTTGATGGTGCTAATGTGAGGTTATCAAAACCTTTTCTTGACCTGCCCAAGGCAGAGCAACAATCAAGGCTGAAAGACCGTTTAAAGAAATACTGCCAGAAGGTTGGTATTGTTATTTTAAACAACTTTGTTTAATAATAGAGATCATACTGAATCAAGATGGCATTCACAGGCATACAAGCGTGTTCTTGACAAACCAGTTACAGAACTCCGTGAAGCAGGAATCTGCATGCGTGAAAATCCATTTTATGTTGACACTGTTCGCAGGTGAGTTAAGATAATTGTATATTGACTGAGTAGTAAGTTAACCTTTGCAGTATTTAGTTGATGATAGATACTATGCCCTTGTGGTGTATAATCTGCAGAAAATATTTCTTAATATAAGTTCATAAGTTTATGTATATGCATAGCGCCATTTGTCTTATGAAATTTTTATTCATACTTATGTAGGCACTACGGATATTGGATGGCGGTCTTCCTGATATAGGCGGCATTAATGATGAAGAGACTTGTTTTCTTGATGAGGTAGGTCCATAGATATTTAACTTGTTAAAGCTTCAATGTTTTTTCTTTTCACTTTTTCCCAGATTCAACCTTGCGTTCCTAAGGGATCCTTATTATTACTATTCAGGAAAAAAAACTTGTTTCCAAGAACCTCTGACACCTATTTTTCATTCCAGAATGAGACTTTGAATGATGACTATACTACTACGTTTTTTTTTCTTTTAATTTTTGCAGGGTGAGGGGAGGTGGGGGGAGGATGAAGTAACTGCTATTTATGATATAATAACCAGTTGTATTCATTTTAATTTGCTAAACCTACTGTATTGTCGGGGAAGCATCTGCAAGTTTTGAAAAAAACATAACAATGAATCAAGCAACCACTCTCCTTGACATAATGATCAGATTTCAATTGTGGTTACTTAAAAGGTTTGCTGGGAAAGATTGTACAATAGTTTCTCCACGCTAATGCTGTGCTATCTGGATATAGGTCCACCAACCTGTTCTTACATATTCTGGAGCCAGAGAAGTTACTGTGGAGTTAAAGGTTTGATATTAAGAGAGTTATGTTCACTAATTGATTGAAGTACATATAACTTGGTGACATTTATAAATATTTTTATTTATGTTACAGATACACCACCTAGCTGTGGATGCCTGCCCTTTTAAAAAGCAACCAAGTTAATGAAATGGAAGGAGGCGCTTTATTAGGAATTGATAATGAATTCAATTCCGGAGCTAATCCCACTATTGATCAGAGTGGCTTTGATGAGGCTGCCTCGTGCACATGCCTTTGGAGTCCTGAAACAATTGATTCAGCGGTGCCATGCAGATGCAGTTACATCTCAAAACACATATGCGGACGCAATATTGCAACATCTGTATTGATGGCTTTGCAGGTTTTTACTGTGTTTACTTGCCTCCTACTCCTCTTTTTTACACGTATAACTACTAAATTCCTTCCTATATTGCAGCCCTCAGTCAAAACTTCACGATCCAGCTCTTCACCAGCTACTTCACAAGGTAACAACATTCATCTTCTTTTCCTCTTTATCTTAAAATTTTTAATCTTTCCAAAATGTACTAGCCAACTTGATAGGGCAAATAAGAAGGTTTATTGAATTGGATAACCCGAGATGTTACAACTTTTTCCCACCTTTAAAATAGGTTTTCCATTATTTTTGGTTTTATGCTTGTTGGCCTTTTGTCAGTTCATTTCATTGTGGCTTGAATATTTCAGTTTAAATTTCTTACCAATTTTTTCTTTATTCTCATGTCTTTTTATTGCATAGGTATTATAGGTCATGCAAAAAGTCTTTGCACTGTTGTTGGCAGAGTTCTGCAAGTTAGGTGCAACAATTGTATTTGCAAACTTCTCAAAGATTATTATAGACACGGAAATATGATCTTGCTGCAGCCAAAGCTTACTGTGACAGTTTGTTAAGAATTATACAGTCTAGGTCTGTCTTGTAAAAGCCATAAGTTAACTATTTTTCTTCCCAGTCCTGTTAGGGAGAGAACTTTCTCTGGCCAATAATCAGCCAACGTTCGTGGCGTTACGCATCCAAACTTCAAAAAACATGGAATAAAGGTGCTGGTTCTAGCACCATGGCATCATGGCTGCACGAACAAAAAGAAACTTCTGGTGCCACGACTTCACAAACAAGGGAAAAATCTCCTGCTGGCGCAGCACCAGTTCTCACGCTGTGATGGTGGCTGAAAAATGTTGGGATAATCACATTTAAACCTATTTATTTTTGGTAGATTTTTGTCGACTTCTTTAAGAGTGAAAAAACTTCAATATTTTACCGAACAAAAATATTGTCCACAAGCTCTTACTATGTCTAGCTGATTTTGTAGAGACTTATTTGAATGGATTGAGTTGGAACCATTTCAGTTTTGGCGGTCATTGCTATTCATGGATCAGGTTTTGTCATCATGTGTTTTCGTTAATTGTTTAGTCCTCCTCCTATTGGTTGTTGGTAATGCATCTAATTATTACCTGTGAATTATAATGTAAATTTGTGCTATCTGAAGTGTATGTAGTTGTGCAGTCTTGCAATCATTTCACTCTTTTGTTATTTAATTCAAATCAGCATCATTGCCTAGTTATTGTTCTTTTCCCACTGTAGTATAACTATGGTGGAATACCAGCAAAATCAGATGAATCTCTCAAGTTGACATTATATCAAGCTGGAATATTGCTGAGTACTTGCCAAAGAAAATCCAAGCAAGTTGCGTTCCATGAATCTTACTTTAAATATACAATTTCTAAAGGCAAAGCATTGCAACTATGGAGAATTGATTTATTGAATTCTAATTGGTTAGCCTTTATTGAAGGATTCTTCATCTCTAATTTGTTTAGTTATATTCTGTCTTCCTGTAGGATCATTTCATTGTCATTGTTTCTCAATTCTTGTATATTCCTTGGAGCTATGCACAAAAGCAAACAGGAATCAGGGAATCAATGCTGAATGGTGACTCCTGCACCCCATCGATTAACATTGGAGCTGCGGAGGCTTTGGAATCAGAAATGATAGTATATATCAAAGAACAGGTGAAACAATTACAGAGCTTTGGGGAGTAGGGACTGAAGTTGCCTCATATTTTGATTCAAAATATTAGTTGTTAAATTATTTTGCCTTCTATTCCACAGATCAGCTCTTACTTCACGGACAATCTTTTACGAATTCTTCGTTATATTGTTCTTCACATAAAAGGGGCAAGCAAATCAGAAGATGACCCAAGTACATCATCTGGCCTTCCTCAAATTGTGGGTGATCAACATAGAGGGGATGCATCCTTGGAATTTATCAAGCATGTCTGTGCTGTGTTGGCCCTCGACCAAAGTGTGCAGCATGATGTGTTGGTAATAATTGTTTTCCCGAGCTATATTTGTTAGAGAGAGAGAGAGAGTTTCCATGAGCTGTTGATCTTTTTCTCTATGTATGTTCTTGGTCCGCAAATTGATAGTTTCGTGATCTATGTCATTCCTTCATCCTATCCAATGTCATTTGCAGGTAAAAGAAGACAAATTAAATAAGAAATATTTGCATAAATCATTTCATGTGTATTTACTTACGAATAATCACAGTAGGATGAAGTGAGGGTAACAAGATAATGAGGTGATAAGTCTCAAATACTAAATTGAGTAAACAAAAATGAATCATTTAGTCACCCTGTCATTACTAATTACTAAAAGAAACTGAAAAGTCAAAAAAATACATAGATTTCTATTACGCAACAATACAATGTTTTTCCGGCAAGTTTTCAGAATATCAATACATTTCTATCTCTTGGGGTTTTGTGGCTCCATATTATTCCCTCAGCTCCTTATTATTTGTCACTCGTTTTTCTTTGCATTATTTATTGTTGAAGTATCATTATGCTTGTAATTTATATAAGTATTGAAAATATTCTACTATTTTATCTCTTCATTAGTGATTCTAAGTTTCTTAATGCAAAGTGATTAAAAAAGGGGAATGAATGAAGTATTAATTAGTGTCCAAGCTCCAAATTATTAAATTTGTCAAATGAAAATCATCATATAATTTGGTCACCATTCATATCTTACTTTTCCTTTTATTTTATATAAAGTTTTACGGGGTTCCATATACTTTCACTATTGATTTAAAAGGTAGGACGTGGCATAAAAAGATAAATAGATTTCACACTACAAGGTCATGTGAAAATTTATCTTGAGAAGATCCATTTTTTGGAATAAGTTGGTGGGTTGTGTAAATTCCTTTGCTTAACAAGGGTTTAATGCAAAGAGAGGAATTGAAGAAGTTAAAAGTCATTTGGGTCCTCAGAATTTCAGACTAGACACTTTAGTTTCCAACTAAAATTAATTACTTGATTGGTCCTTAACAATTAATTTCGCCAGTCACTTAGGTCTTTGGTTTCGTCAACTCTAACGGAAGACAAAATAGTCCCTGACAACTCTAACAGAGGATAAAATGATCCCTGACAATTCTAACAGGGGACAAAATGATCCCTGACCCCTTTGTTCGAAAACGACATTGTTCTCCCCCAATTTTCATCACATCTTGCATAACCCTAACATTCATACTTTCCTTCTTCATCTTCACAATCTTCTTTTCCATCTTTTCCTTCCTCCTATTAAGCTCTAAGATCAAGCCATGGTGTAACTATCACGCGTGTTGCACCTACCTCAATATGTCATGGGTCACACACTTCCTATATCTCTATGGCTGGTATACCCACCTCCTCTGCACTTCACCCATCAGAAGCATCCTCCTCCACGTCCTCGATAACAGCATCACCTCCAACCCCTGACAACATCCACCACATCCTCAAGACCAAGTTTCACACCTACCCCAAGGGCACGCCTTTCTCCACTCTCCGGCAAGCAATATAGATTGTTGGACATTGGGACATCATGAGAAGATTCTCTTTCGACATCATATGTAAATTCTCATTTAGAATGAACCCTGAGTGCTTTATTCCTTCTTTTTCAGAGTCCAAGTTGGCAAACAGTTTCGACCTTGCATCCAAGCTATCAGTACAACGAGCAATGTTGCCGTTGCCGCTCATATGAAAACTGAAGCAATTACTGAATATTAGTTCAGAGAAGAAGCTGAAAGAAGCGATCGGAGTGGTGGACAATGTGGTCATGGAGATGATAGGGCAGAGGAGGGCTAAGACGGTGGCGAAGACAACGGGTCTTAACAAATTAGACTTGCTGTCTAGATTCATGGGATCCATTGAAGACGACAAGTACTTGAGAGACATAGTCATTAGTTTTCTGAGTATGAATTGGTTAAGAATAAGTTGAGGACTTTTCTTCTTGTAAGCATTGAAGTTGCAGAGTGTGCATTGTGTAGCTTGAAGTTATAGTGGTAGACTGTTAGTGTTATGCGAGATATGATGGAAATTGGGGGAGAACAGTGTCCTTTTCGAACAGATGAGGTCAGGGACCATTTTGTCCCCTGTTAGAGTTTTCAGGGACTATTTTGTCTTCCGTTAGAGTTGACAAAACAAAGAACCTAAGTGACTAACAGAGTTAATTGTTAGGGACCAATCGAGTAATTAATTTTAGTTAAGAACTAAAGTGTCTGGTCCAAAATTCTTTGAGGACCAAAATGGGCAAATACTCTTTTTTTCCCTTTACGAAGAAATATCGATGCCTTCCTTATTCACATATTGTAATGACTGCAGAGACCTGGACCTATGCCTTGACTCGGCTTTATTGACTCAGGAGTGGTGTTGTGCGGTGCCACAGTGTGGCCAGCCTTATGACCGCGATCATACATGCTGTTGGATTAAATATAAAATCTCAAATATTATATCAAACAAGAGCTATTTCTGAGTATTACACTAAAAAGTATATCCTTGGTTGTCGTTCTAAACATACACAATACAAAAAATCTTCTCTCCATCTCTCTCTTTCAACAGGATTGAATAATATCCTTTTTTGGAGAAAAATATTTTTGGTTATACTTTTAAAGATCTAGTATTTTTAGAAAAATGTCAAAAATATTTAGAGAAAAGGACAAATAGGTCCGTGACTCCTCCAAAACGTGGACAAATTTACCCCTCCGTTAAAGTCACGCCATTAATCCCGATGGAAAACGCTGATGTGGCTCCCGTGGCGCTGAGCTGGCCGTTAAAGGATGACACGTGGTCCCTAGCTTCTGAAAAGAGGACGTATTAGTCCCCACGCTCCAAAACGACGCCGTTTCTCCCCTACCCCAATCTTTCAAATTCTTGAGCCATAATCCTTTGAATGCACATAAAGGGTGAAGTGGGTGAAGCGGGTGAACGAAGAAAGGGAGCATTTTGTCCCATAGCATCTAATGGGGTATCATCTAGCTCGAGAAGAAGTGGAGGTGGAGGTGGAGGAAGACAAGACCAGTTCGCTGAAGGCTCGGTTCCTAACGGGAAGGATGGCAAAGATGGCATCTTGATGCTGGTAGAAATTAGCGAATTAAAAATTGTTAAAATATATACGTTGCAAGTATAGTTCTTAACTCGTCAAAAATCTGCCTTATCAATTTATAAGGGTGTCACAGAAAATAAAATTAAAATACTGGGAGTATGAGTCCTAGGTCGTCTCCCAACGAGTTGCAGGAAAGGGTGCTATTTTATTAATCAGAATGTTTTCAAAAAATGTTTGATTGAATGAAAGAAAATTAAATTGGAGAATTTATATAAATTTAAATAAAAACCTTGATTGGGAGTTGATTACATGGAAGCCCTATTCTTGATGGAATACTTTCAAGATTAATTGACAATTGAGAATTATTACGTTTAGTTATCCTTTACTAAGTAAGGGGAAGTCAAACAAGTTGGAATGCTGTTCTATCCACAATTTTCAATCCACTCTTGGGAGGATTGGTGTTAGGAACTAGAGAGCAAGCCAACAATAAACTCAATTACAACCCTTCTCTTGAACATTCCGCTCAAGGGTTCCTTTCAATCAACTCCCCATCAAGTTAGGGAACTACTCACTCATTGTAAATGCAAAATTCATAACATCAACGTAGGAATTAAAGAAAGACATGATAAGTAATGATGAAAAGATTAATTAAAAGCAAAAGTAATTCTTATATTAATAAAAGCTAAAATAATCCAATCGTAAAATCAAATAAAATTAAGGAATATGGAAGAGTAAGAGACAAGTGAAGAGAACGAACTAGAATGTCGAAGTCTTGATGAGGCAAATAACTCTTCTCAATATCCCAATACAAAACAATGAAAATAACCTATCCTAAAAACTATGAATGTGTAGAGAGAAAATCTAGAGGAGGAGTAAAACTAGATCTAAAAACTAAAACTATGCGGAATGAATGTCGTTTTTTTTGGTTTTTGCATGTTCTCTGGCTCTAGTCTGCTGTTCTGGGCCGAAAACTGGGTCAAAATAGGGCCCAAAATCGCCCCCAGCGAATTCTGCAGATTATGCAGATCGCGCACGTCACGCGATCGCGTCGCTCATGTGGACGCGTCATTCGCGTTTCTGCTTTGCCACGCGGACGCGTCGTCCATGCGGCCGCGTCGCTGCAAATTGCTCTCTTCCGCGCGATCGCGTCATCCATGCGACCACGTCGCTTCTCGCTGGTCATCTCCTCAATTTCTTGTGTTCCTTCCATTTTTGCAGGCTTCTCTTCCAATCTCCAACTCATTCATGCCCTATAAAGCCTGAAACACTTAACACACAGATTACGGCATCGAATGGAATAAGGGAGAAATAAAATACATAATTAAAAGTCTCTAGGAAGCAAGTTTTCAACCATAAAACATCTTTAGGAAGGAAATATAAATGCATGCTTATTTAATGAATAAGTGGGCAAAGATCATGATAAAACCACACAAATAAAACACAATATAAACCATGAAATAGTGGTTTATCAACCTCCCCACACTTAAACATTAGCATGTCCTCATGCTTAATTGAAGGAGATAAAATAAATGAGTAAGAACATGTAAAACCTATGAAATGCAATGCAATGCCAACTATATATATGAATGCAACTACATGATTCTTGTCCACTTGATCAATAGTAAATAAGTTCCTCAAAACAATTATAATTCAAACTCCACTAATTCAATTCTCATAAAGTAAGAGCAGGTAAAAATGCAAGAAGATAGCTCATGAAAGCAGGGAACATAGAAATTCAAGCATGGAACCCTCACTGATGGTGTATGTACACTCTAGTCTCTCTAGTGTATAGGGTAATCACTCTATCATTCTCTAATCATGCTTTCTAATTTTTGTTCTTCTCCTAACCAATCAACAACATTTAACATACCAATGCAAACATCATGAGGTCTTTTCAAGGTTGTAACGGGGCCAAGGTAAGGGTAAGGATGCATATATGGCTAAGTAAGTTTATAATTTGAATCTTTAATTAACCCAAACTTTAACATAACCTATATACATACTCTATATAACTTTAGAATTCACACCTAGCTACCCAGAAATTTCCTTTCACTTTCCATACTCATGTTTCAACTCTTATTTTAATTTTTTTTTATCATATATGCATTGACTTTTGAATTCTTAAATTGGGGTAATTTTGTCCCCTTTTTTATTTATTAGATATTTTTGGATTTTTTTTAAACATAGAAACATAAGAATAAACATAGCTCATCAATGCACATAGATTTTTGATTCTTATAGTTTCACATGAATAGGTATCCAAATTCCCAGTATATTATCCTCATTCCCTTATTATTCTTTTGTTCCCACAATTTTCCATACTTAAATAAAATACACACTTCTATCTTAAGCTAACCAAAGATTCAAATTGGGATGTATAATTGTTTTTCTGCTTAAGGCTAGTAATGTGGTAAAATATAGAACAAATGGGATTTAAAGGCTCAAAGTGGTTAACAAAGGTAATTAAAAGGGTAGGCTTAATTTGGATAAGTAAGCTAAACAAATAATGGCCTCAATCATATGCAAGCATATAAATATAATAAACATTGGAAATATAAGATGAAACAAAATATAGATTACAATCATAGAGAAGTAAACACACAAGAATAAAATAATTATGGTTAAATAATGTAACCATTCATAAAGGCTCAAATATCACAGGTTGTGTGTTCTTTTAGCTCAAAAATCATGTTCCAATTACAACTTCAAGCAATTTTAACCTAAATTTTTTTTAATTAAAATTAGTGAAATTTTGTTCCAAAGATAGAGTCTTAGAAGAAACTTATTGTCTTTTCAATCAAGCAGAACATGCATGCAACTAACCTATTACTATGCAATTTATCCTATTCTATAAAAGAAAAATCTAACTAAATATCCTAATTTATTGGTGCTAGGGGAGAGAAATTGCCTCCGGAAGTTAAGTACTGACCGACCTCCCCACACTTAAGGCATTACACCGTCCTCGGTGCCATCTGTCAGGAACAGGGGTGGGCTGGTAGCAGTATCTCCACAGTTGGGACCATCATGGCTCCCTGTGCTGGTAAAGGAAGTGGAGTCCGGGGTGTCTGAGTCCTTGAAGCGTCCCTTGAGTAGCTCCTTGAGGTGTTTGAATCGGCGCTCGTTACGGTGCTCTCTTAACTTCGCTTTTTGTTCTTGCCGATCCAACCTTTTGATTATCTGCTGGAGCAGTTCATCAGTTGTAGGTGCTTGTGGTGTTGAAGAATGAATATCTTCAACTGGGGCAGTGGGAAGGCTTGTAGTGGCTGCTGAAAGTCTGAGGTATTTCCCATTAGGGACATACTGATCATCCCGTGGGAGCATGACTTTGGTGTCTCCAGCTCTGTAGGAGACTCCGGCTGCTGAGACAAGATCTGAGACCAAGGCTGGAAAAGGTAAGTTGCCCGCAATTTGTACGTGTCCCATGGCATTCCGGATATGTCTTGGTAGATTCAGAGGCTGGTCTGTAAGGATGCACCATAGTAGAACGGCCATGTCCGCAGTGAAAGAAGACTCGTGAGTGCTCGGAAAGACGTAATGGGACATGATCTGTGCCCATACGCAAGCCTCCAAGGTAAGTGCTGAAGCCAATATACCCTTAGGGTGGGTACGATGGTATCCGTAGATCCATCGGCTGCCAGGTAGTGCGATAACTCTGAGAACAGCGTCCCAGTCAAATTGGTACATCTGACGCTTGAGTGCGGCTTCTTGAAAGGCGTCCAATCCTTCTGGAATAGGGGAAAGACTTAGAGCTCTTTGAATGGCCTCTTCTGTAATGGGGACTTGCTTCTGACGAACAGAGACAGACTGCAGAGTTGGCAGGTGGAAGTTGGAGTAGAACTCGACTACCCAAGAAAGATTGACCTACCTTGGCTGTCTCTGTAGGAAATCCCATTGTCTTTGGGCAATTCGCGGCTCAACAAAGGTAGCAATATTGGGCGGGAGGAGAAGAAGGTATTCGTTGTTGTAATTCCTTTCTGCCAGAATGGGGAACATCTGCTCACAGTAGCGATTGGAGAATCGCGCAGTGTCCTTTGCTGGAAAGGCTCTTTCTTTATCATCAACCTTTATTATCCTCTTAATCTTCTTTGTTGAGGGCTTGACTGCAGTGGAAGACGGTTCTGCCACTAATTCTCTTTTTGTTCCTCTTCTTGTTGGTTGTTTGGGAGTAGCTTTCTCCTTTCCTTTCTTGGTGGCCATCCTGAAAAAGGAAAAAGAAAGTAAATTAAATTTAAAGGGATAGAGCAAGGAAGAGGGTGGTGTAAGTGATAATCAATGCACAATAAAGACGAATGGCGTTAACACATGGTCCGGATTACATGTGAAAAGCTCATCAATGAAAATATAGCAAGTGCAGGTGGTACAATGGAATGCAAGAGGTTTATTGGCATGCAGGCAAAGGCATGAGTAGCATAAATCAAGCATTCAATGTCCAATTGAAATATGTTATCATTCGTAACAAATTATCACGTTTGGATTGACAATTAAATTCAATTAATAAAATAGTGAAAGGATTTTGTGAAAAGCAAGCATTGAATATTAGAGTAGAATAATGTAGAGAAGTTCATAATTCCATATGGGCTTTTTCACAAACACATAGCATGCATGTAGAATAAGTTCTTGAAAATAAGAATATGAGCATGCAAGTAATCCCTTAAAATAATATATAATTGTCAAACAAATTTATAACAATCCACAAGCATATAATTACAAATAATGACTCATATAAATTGATAACACCAAGTAAAAAGGAAAAAGAAAGAAAAAGCAAATAAGAACAATGAAGGTAAAAAGAAAAGAAAAGAAGATAACATGTAAAAATAAGAAGAATAATAGAAAAGTGAGGAGGGAAGAAGAGAAAGAAAACCTTGTTAATGGGGTGAGAGAAAGTAAAAAGTGAGAAAGGAGGAAGAAGGAGGAAGGTAGGAAGAAGAAATAAGGGGGAAAAGAGAAAATAGGATTTGGGGAGAAAAAAGATATGATATTTGGCAAAATTAGGAAAATTGTGCGCTGCAAGCGACGCGATCGCGTGGGGCACGCGGTCGCGTGACTTGCGCTTAAGGTGATTGACGCCGTCGCGTCGGTCACGCGGTCGCGTGACCCAGTTTGTGCCATCGGCGCGAGGCTCGCCTCGCACTTGCACAACTCTCTGTTCAGAATCATTAAATACCAAATTTTGGGTGACGCGATTGCATGGGGCATGCGATCGCGTGAGTGGGCTATTTTTGGGATACGACGCGGCCGCGTGGGGCATGTGGTCACGTGAGGTAGACTGCGCGTCCGGCGCCAGTCCAGCACCACTCTAGCACAACTTTCAGCTATGCACCATTATTACGCCGAAATCCTTGTCATGTGGCTGCGTGGGGCACGCGGTCGCGTGGGAGGCCATTATTCCCATATGACGCGATCGCGTCAGCGACGCGATCGCGTGGGATGATTTGTGCCATTGGCACGCCTCCAGCCACGCTCTCGCGTGACTCTCTATTCGTTTTTATTTTTTCTCCCAGCTCCTAGCGACGCGGACGCGTCACTGAGGCGGTCGCGTCGCGTGGAAAAATTTTTTTTTTTCAAAAGCCAAAGTATGTGAATGCAGATGCACGAAATATACTAATAAAGAGAAGAGTTATTGAATAAGGAAACTAAAAATAAAGAAAAGAACGATCATACCATGGTGGGTTGTCTCCCACCTAGCACTTTGCTTTAACGTCCGTAAGTTGGATGGTCCACTAGCTCAGTCTTCGGCTATGTGGGGGTCTTCCAAGCAGAAGATCTTGAGTTCCTTGTCTTTCTTTCGCTTCTTGCCATGGTACAGCTTTAAGCGATGTCCATTAACTTTGATAAGTTCAGAGCTCGAAGGATGGCTAAGGTGATAAACTCCGTACGGTTCGGCCTTCTCTACTCTGTATGGACCTTCCCATCTCGATCTCAACTTGCCTGGCATGAGCCTTAGTCGAGATTTGTAAAGGAGGACTGAGTCCCTGGTGTGCGAAATCGTGATCATTCCATTCCTTGGTAACGACGCTAAAAACTCAATACGCACGTTCATGATCTTATATCTATTTCACAACTTCGTACAACTAACCAGCAAGTGCACTGGGTCGTCCAAGTAATAAACCTTACTTGAGTAAGGGTCGATCCCACAGAGATTGTTGGCTTGAAGCAAGCTATGGTCACCTTGTAAATCTCAGTCAGGCGGATTAAATTGTTTTAAGAAATTATAGTTGATGAAAATAAATAAAATATAGAATAGGATAGTGGTACTTATGTAATTCATTGGTGAGAATTTCAGATAAGCGTATAGAGATGCTTTCGTTCCTCTGATCTCTGCTTTCCTGCTGTCTTCATCCAATCAATCCTACTCCTTTCCATGGCAAGCTTTATGTAGAGCATCACCGTTGTCAATGGCTACATCCCATCCTCCTATGAAAATGGTCCAATGCGCTGTCACTGCATGGCTAATCATCTGTCGGTTCTCGATCATACTGGGATAGGATTTACTATCCTTTTGCGTCTGTCACTACGCCCAGCACTCGCGAGTTTGAAGCTCGTCACAGCCATCCCTTCCCAGATCCTACTCGGAATACCACAGACAAGGTTTAGACTTTTCGGATCTCAGGAATGGCCATCCATGGGTTCTAACTTATACCACGAAGACACTAATAACTCGGACTCGGTCCCCTGTATTAGATATCCAAGAGATATCCATTCAATCTAAGGTAGAACGGAAGTGGTTGTCAGACACGCGTTCATAAGTTGAGAATGATGATGACTGTCACGATCATCACATCCATCATAGTGAAGTGCGAATGAATATCTTAGAAGCGGAATAAGTTGAATTGAATAGAAAAACAGTAGTACTTTGCATTAATCTTTGTGGAACAGTAGAGCTCCACACCTTAATCTATGGTGTGTAGAAACTCTACCGTTGGAAATACATAAGTGATAAGGTCCAGGCATGGCCGAGAGGCCAGCCCCCAAACGTGATCTAAAGATGAAACTAGAGATGTAAATACAATAGTAAAAAGTCCTATTTATACTAAACTAGTTACTAGGTTTTACAGAAATGAGTAAATGATGCAGAAATCTACTTCCGGGGCCCACTTGGTGTGTGCTTAGACTGAGCTTGAAGTTTACACGTGGAGAGTCATTCTTGGAGTTGAACGCCAGTTTGTAACGTGTTTCTGGCGTTGAACTCCACTTTGCAACTTGTTTCTGGCGCTGAACGCCAGACTGCAACATGGAACTGGCGTTCAACGCCAGTTTGCGTCATCTAAACGCGGGCAAAGTATGGACTATTATATATTGCTGGAAAGCCCTGGATGTCTACTTTCCAACGCAATTGAAAGCGCGCCATTTGGAGTTCTGTAGCTCCAGAAAATCTACTTTGAGTGCAGGGAGGTCAGAATCCAACAGCATCTGCTGTCCTTCTTCAACCTCTGAATCTGATTTTTGCTCAGGTCCCTCAATTTCAGCCAGAAAATACCTGAAATCACAGAAAAACATACAAACTCATAGTAAAGTCCAAAAATGTGAATTTTAGTTAAAAACTAATAAAAATATACTAAAAACTAACTAAATCATACTGAAAATTATGTAAAAACAATGCCAAAAAGCGTATAAATTATCTGCTCATCACAACACCAAACTTAAATTATTGCTTATCCCAAAGCAACTGAAAATCAAATAGGATAAAAAGAAGAGAATATACTATAAATTCCAAAATATCAATGAAATATATCTCCAATCAGATGAGCGGGACTTGTAGCTTTTTGCCTCTTGAATAGTTTTAGCATCTTACTCTATCCATTGAAGTTCAGAATGATTGGCATCTATAGGAACTCAGAGTTCAGAAAGTGTTATTGATTCTCCTAGTTCATTATGTTGATTCTTGAACACAGCTACTTTATGAGTCTTGGCCGTGACCCTAAGCACTTTGTTTTCCAGTATTACCACCGGATACATAAATGCCACAGACACATAACTGGGTGAACATTTTCAGATTGTGACTCAGCTTTGCTAAAGTCCCCAATTAGAGGTGTCCAGGGTTCTTAAGCACACTCTTCTTTTGCTTTGGACCTTGACTTTAACCGCTCAGTCTCAAGTTTTCACTTGACACCTTCACGCCACAAGCACATGGTTAGGGACAACTTGGTTTAGCCACTTAGGCCAGGATTTTATTCCTTTAGGCCCTCCTATCCACTGATGCTCAAAGCCTTGGGATCCTTTTTATTACCCTTGCCTTTTGATTTTAAGGGCTATTGGCTTTTTGCTCTTGCCTTTTGGTTTTAAGAGCTTTTGGCTTTTTCTGCTTGCTTTTTCTCTTTTTTTTTTCGCTATTTTTTTTTCTGCAAGCTTTGTATTCACTGCTTTTTCTTACTTCAAGAATTATTTTTATGATTTTTCAGATTATCAAATAACATGTCTCCTTGTCATCATTCTTTCAAGAGCCAACATATTTAACATTCTTAAACATCAAATTCAAAAGACATATGCACTGTTCAAGCATTCATTCAGAAAACAAAAAGTATTGTCACCACGTCAAAATAATTAAACTAGTTTCAAGGATGAATTCGAAACCATGTACTTCTTGTTCTTTTGTAATTAAAACATTTTTTATTTAAGAGAGGTGATGGATTCATAGGACATTCATAACTTTAAGGCATAAACAATTAAATACTAATGATCATGAAGACACAAACATAAAGCATAATAAACGAAAAACAGTAAAAATAAATAGACAATGAGATTAAAGAATGAGTCCACCTTAGTGAGGGTGGCGTCTTCCTCTTCTTGAAGAACCAATGGTGCTTTTGAGCTCCTCTATGTCTCTTCCTTGTCTTTGTTGTTCCTCCCTCATATATGGATGGCCCGGTTTATAGTAACTTCAGACCGGTTGCAAGTAGGAATGATTGAGCATTGAATGAACTCCAACCATCCTCTAGCTACTGGTTTGAGGTCAAGCCTTCTTAGTTGAACCGGCTTACCTTTTGAGTCAATTTTCCATTGAGTTCCTTCCACACATATGTCCATGAGGACTTGGTCCAACCTTTGATCAAAGTTGACTCTTCTAGTGTAGGGGCGTGCATTCTCTTCCATCATTGGTAGGTTGAACGCCAACCTTACATTTTCCGGACTGAAATCTAAGTATTTCCCCCGAACCATGGTGAGCCAATGCTTTGGGTTCGGGTTCACACTTTGATCATGGTTTCTAGTGACCCATGCATTTGCATAGAACTCTTGAACCATTAAGATCCCGACTTGTTGAATGGGGTTGGTGAGGACTTCCCAACCTCTTCTTTGGATCTCAAGTCGGATCTCCGGATACTCATTCTTTTTTAGTTTGAAAGGAACCTCAGGGATCACTTTCTTCTTGGCCACAACTTCATAGAAGTGGTCTTGATGGACCTTAGAGATGAATCTCTCCATCTCCCATGACTCAGAGGTGGAAGCAATTGCCTTCCCTTTCCTCTTTCTAGAGGTTTCTCTGGCCTTTGGTGCCATAAATGGTTATGGAAAAACAAAAAGCAATGCTTTTTACCACACCAAACTTAAAATGTTTGCTCGTCCTCGAGCAAAAGAAGAAAGAAAGAAGTAGAAGAAGAAGAGAAAGGGAGGAGAGGGAGAGAGAGTGGGTTTCGGCCAAGGGGTGAAGAGAGGGTTGTATTGTGCGAAAATGAAGAAAGAATGATGGGTTTATATCGGAGTGGGGAGGGGTTAGGGTTCGGCCATTTAGGGTTGGGTTTGGGAGGGAAATGATTTTGAATTTAAAGGTAGGTGGGGTTTTTGGGGAAGAGAGGATGGATGTGAGTGGTAAAGAGGTGATGGGAAAGAGGGATTGAGTTGATTGGTGAGGGGGATTTGGGGAAGAGAGTTATAAAAAGGTATGAAGAGGAGAGAAGAAGTAGGTGGGGATCCTGTGGGGTCCACAGATCCAGTGGGGCCAAGAACTTAATCATCCCTGCTCCAATTAGGCGTGTAAACGCCCTCTGTAGGCAATCCTGGCGTTTAACGCCAGATTGCAGCATGTTTCTGGTGTTAAACGCCACTTCCATGCTTGTTTTGGGCGTTCAACGCCAGTCTGTAACATGTTTCTGGCGTTGAACGCCAGTTTTCCTTTGGGGTACATTCCTGGCGTTTAAACGCCAGAATGCTGGTTATTTCTGGCATTTAACGCCAGTTTCATGCTCTGTTCTAGTGTTAAACGCCAGCCAGATGCTCCTTACTGGCGTTTAAACGCGAGTAAGCCCTTCCTCCAGGGTGTTCTATTTTTAATTCTATTTTTCATTCTGTTTTTGATTTTTCAGTAGTTTTTGTGACTCCACATGATCATCAACCTAATAAAACATGAAATAGTAAAGAGAAAATAAAATAAAAATGATTAAATAACATTGGGTTGCCTCCCAACAAGCGCTTCTTTAATGTCAATAGCTTGACAGTGGGCTCTCATGGAGCCACACAGGTGATCAGGTCAATTTTATAGACTCCCAACACCAAACTTAGAGTTTGGATATGGGAGTTCAACACCAAACTTAGAGTTTGGCTGAGTCCTTCCAACACCAAACTTAGAGTTTGATTGTGGGGGCTTTGTTTGACTCTGTACTGAGAGAAGCTTTTCATGCTTCCTCTCCATGGGTGCAGAAGGAGATCCTTGAGTTTTAAATAAAAGGTTATCCTCATTCAGTTGAAGGATCAATTCTCCTCTGTCCACATCAATCACAGCTCTTGCTGTGGCTAGGAAGGGTCTTCCAAGGATGATAGATTCATCCTCATCCTTTCTAGTGTCTAGGATTATGAAATCAGCAGGGATGTAAAGGTCTTCAACCTTTACTAACATGTCCTCTACTAGTCTATAAGCCTGCTTTCTTGAATTATCTGCCATCTCTAGTGAGATTCTGGCATCTTGCACCTCAAAGATTCCCAGTTTCTCCATTACAGAGAGTGGCATGAGGTTTATCCCAGACCTAAGGTCACATAGAGCTTTCTCAAAGGCCATGGTGCCTATGGTACAAGGTATTAAGAACTTTCTAGGATCCTGTTTCTTCTGAGGCAATTTCAGTTGATCCAGATCACTCAGTTCATTGGTGAGCAAGGGAGGTTCATCTTCCCAAGTCTCATTATCAAATAATTTGGCATTCAGCTTCATGATTGCACCAAGGTACTTGGCAACTTACTCTTTAGTAACATCTTCATCCTCTTCAGAAGAAGAATACTCATCAGAGCTCATGAATGGCATAAGGAGGTTCAATGGGATCTCTATGGTCTCTAGTTGAGCCTCAGATTCCTTTGGTTCCTCAGAGGGAAACTCTTTATTGATCACTGGACGTCCCAGGAGGTCTTCCTCACTGGGATTCACGTCCTCCTCCTCTTTTGTGGTTTCGGCCATGATGGTCATTTCAATGGCCTTGCACTCTCCTTTTAGATTTTCTTCTGTATTGCTTGGGAGAGTACTAGGAGGAGTTTTAGTGATCTTCTTACTCAGCTGGCCCACTTGTGCCTCCAAATTTCTAATGGAGGACCTTGTTTCATTCATGAAACTCAGAGTGGCCTTAGATAGATCAGAGACTAAATTTGCTAAGCTAGATGGATTCTGCTCAGAATTCTCTGTCTGTTGTTGAGTGGATGATGGAAAAGGTTTACTATTGTTAAACCTGTTTCTTCCACCATTAGTAAAGCCTTGTTGAGGCTTTTGTTGATCCTTCCATGAAAAATTTGGGTGATTTCTCCATGAGGGATTATAGGTGTTTTCATAAGGTTCACCCATATAATTTACCTCTGCTATTGCAGGGTTCTCAGGATCATAAGCTTCTTCTTCAGAAGATGCCTCTTGAGTACTGTTGGATGCAGCCTGCATTCCATTCAGACTATGAGAAATCATATTGACTTGCTGAGTCAATACTCTAGCTCTGTCTCTTACAGCAAATGGGAAAAGCATAAGCCTGTAGACCTCGGGATCAACCCCGTTGGTCTTAACAGTATCACAGATCTGCAAGAATTCAGTTAAGAACTGAAAAGGATCTTCAGATAGAAGTCCATGAAACTTGCAGTTCTGCTGCATCAGAGAAACTAATTGAGGTTTCAGTTCAAAGTTGTTTGCTCTAATGGCAGGGATGGAGATGCTTCTTCCATGTAGATTGGAATTAGGTGCAGTAAAGTCACCAAGCATCTTCCTTGCATTGTTGTTAGGTGCGTCTGCCATCTCCTTTACTTGTTCAAAAATTTCAGTAAGGTTGTCTCTGGATTGTTGAAATTTAGCTTCTCTTAGTTTTCTCTTCAGAGTCCTTTCAGGTTCTGGATCAGCTTCAACAAAAATGCCCTTTTCCTTGTTCCTGCTCATATGAAAGAGAAGAGAACAAGAAAAGAAGAGGAATCCTCTATGTTACAGTAAAGAGGTTCCTTATTGTTAATAGAAGAAGAAAGGGAATAAGAGTGAAGAAGAATGGATAATCCAAACACAAGGGTGAGGATAGGAGCAGAGATATGAGATGAAAAGAAGTGTTAGTAGATGAATAAATAAATAGAAAGAGATGAGAGAGAGGTTTTCGAAATTTAATTAAAATAAAAATTAAAATTGAAAGTTAGATTTCGAAAAGTAAAGTTGAAATTAAATTAAAATTAAAACAATTAGTTGATTAAAAAGGAATTTTGAAAAAGGAAAGAGGGAATTTTCGAAAATAAGAGAGAGAGGATTAGTTAGGTAGTTTTGAAAAAGATATGATTGAAACAAAAAGATAAGATTTGAAAATCAATTTTAAAAAAGATAAGAAGTTAGAAAAGATTTTGAAATTGAATTTGAAAAAGATATGATTGAAATTTTAATTTGAAAAAGATTTGAAAAGAAAATTAAAAAGATTTGATTTTGAAAACTAAAGTTGATTACTTGACTAACAAGAAACTAAAAAGATATGATTCTAGAGTTTAAAGATTGAATCTTTCTTAATAAGCAAGTAACAACTTGAAATTTTTCAATCAATCATATTAAATGTTAGTAAAGATTTTGAAAATTAAGAAATAAAATAAGAAAAAGATTTTGAAAATCAAATTTAAAAAGTTTTCGAAAATATGAAGGTAAAATGAAAAAGATTTGATTTTTTTTTTTGAAAAAGATTTTGAAAAGATAAGATTTTTAAATTGAAAATTTGATTTGATTCATAGGAAACAATTAAATTTAAAAACTTTTTAACTAAATCAAATCATATTTTCGAAAATTTTGAGTAAAATAAGGAAAATATATTTTTTTTATTTTTGAATTTTTAATGAAGAAAGAGAAAAACATGAAAAAGACTCATAACATAAAAATTATGAATCAAAACACTCAATGCATGCAAGAACACTATGAATGTCAAGATGAACACCAAGAACACTTTGAAGATCAAGATGAACATCAAGACTTATTTTTTTGAAAATTTTTAATGAAAGAAAAACATGCAAGACACCATACTTAGAAATTTTCAAACTTTAGAAACTAACAAATTAAAAATGCATATGAAAAACAAGAAAAGACACAAAACAAGAAAATATGAAGATCAAACAAGAAGACTGGCCAGGAACAACTTGAAGATCATGAAGAACATATGATGAATTTTCGAAAATTCTTGAGAAAAAGAAACACATGCAAGACACCAAACTAAAAAAATTGACTCTAGACTCAAACAAGAAACACAAAAATATTTTTAATTTTATGAATTTGAAAATTTTTTTGTATTTTTCGAAAATTAATTCGGAAAAACGAAAAAAGAAGAAATTTTTTTTTTTGAAAATAAAACAAAAAGAAAGTTACCTAATCTGAGCAACAAGATGAACCGTCAGTTGTCCAAACTCGAACAATCCCCGGCAACGGCACCAAAAACTTGGTGTACGAAATCGTGATCATTCCATTCCTTGGTAATGGCGCTAAAAACTCAATACGCACGTTCATGATCTTATATCTGTTTCACAACTTCGTACAACTAACCAGCAAGTGCACTGGGTCGTCCAAGTAATAAACCTTACGTGAGTAAGGGTCGATCCCACGGAGATTGTCGGCTTGAAGCAAGCTATAGTCACCTTGTAAATCTCAGTCAGGCGGATTAAATTGTTTTAAGAAATTATAGTGGATGAAAATAAATAAAATATAGAATAGGATAGTGGTACTTATGTAATTCATTGGTGAGAATTTCAGATAAGCGTATAGAGATGCTTTCGTTCCTCTGATTTCTGCTTTCCTGCTGTCTTCATCCAATCAATCCTACTCCTTTCCATGGCAAGCTTTATGTAGGGCATCACCGTTTTCAATGGCTACATCCCATCCTCCTGTGAAAATGGTCCAATGCGCTGTCACTGCATGGCTAATCATCTGTCGGTTCTCGATCATACTGGAATAGGATTTACTATCCTCTTGCATCTGTCACTACGCCCAGCACTCGCGAGTTTGAAGCTCGTCACAGCCATCCCTTCCCAGATCCTACTCGGAATACCACAGACAAGGTTTAGACTTTCCGGATCTCAGGAATGGCCATCCATGGGTTCTAACTTATACCACGAAGACACTAATAACTCGAACTCGGTCCCCTGTATTAGATATCCAAGAGATATCCATTCAATCTAAGGTAGAACGGAAGTGGTTGTCAGGCACGCGTTCATAAGTTGAGAATGATGATGACTGTCACGATCATCACATCCATCATAGTGAAGTGCGAATGAATATCTTAGAAGCGGAATAAGTTGAATTGAATAGAAAAACAGTAGTACTTTGCATTAATCCTTGAGGAACAGCAGAGCTTCACAACTTAATCTATGGTGTGTAGAAACTCTACCGTTGGAAATACATAAGTGATAAGGTCCAGGCATGGCCGAGAGGCCAGCCCCCAAACGTGATCTAAAGATGAAACTAGAGATGTAAATACAATAGTAAAAAGTCCTATTTATACTAAACTAGTTACTAGGGTTTACAGAAATGAGTAAATGATGCAGAAATCCACTTCCGGGACCCACTTGGTGTGTGCTTGGACTGAGCTTGAAGTTTACACGTGGAGAGGTCATTCTTGGAGTTGAACGCCAGTTTGTAACGTGTTTCTGGCGTTGAACTCCACTTTGCAACTTATTTCTGGCGCTGAACGCCAGACTGCAACATGGAACTGGCGTTCAATGCCAGTTTGCGTCATCTAAACTCGAGCCAAGTATAGACTATTATATATTGCTGGAAAGCCTTGGATGTCTACTTTCCAACACAATTAAAAGCGCGCCATTTAGAGTTCTGTAGCTCCAGAAAATCCACTTTGAGTGCAGGGAGGTCAGAATCCAACAACATCTGCAGTCCTTCTTCAACCTCTGAATCTGATTTTTGCTCAGGTCCCTCAATTTCAGCCAAAAAATACCTGAAATCACAAAAAAATACACAAACTCATAGTAAAGTCCAGAAATATGAATTTTAATTAAAAACTAATAAAAATATACTAAAAACTAACTAAATCATACTGAAAATTATGTAAAAACAATGCC
Source organism: Arachis ipaensis (assembly GCF_000816755.2). Lineage (NCBI taxonomy): Eukaryota > Viridiplantae > Streptophyta > Magnoliopsida > Fabales > Fabaceae > Arachis > Arachis ipaensis. The sequence continues at coordinate 100,106,389 of NC_029790.2, read as the reverse complement.
AAAAAACGTATAAATTATCTGCTCATCAGTCCCCAGGTTGGAACTCTTTCCTCTTATGTGCTGATCATGTACAGCCTTCATCTTCTCCTTGTATAGTCTTGAATTCTCATAAACTTCTAGGCGAAGGCTTTCCAGTTCTTGCAGTTGCAACTTCCTTTCAGCTCCGGCTCCTTCGATTCCTATATTGCATTCCTTTACTGCCCAAAAGGCTTTGTGCTCTATTTCAACAGGGAGATGACAAGCTTTTCCATAAACTAAGCGAAAAGGACTCATCCCAATGGGTGTTTTATATGCTGTTCTATACGCCCAGAGTGCATCTTGTAGCCTGGTGCTCCAGTCTCTTCTATGAGGCTTTACTATCTTCTGCAAGATACACTTTATCTCTCTATTTGACACCTCGGCTTGCCCATTAGTTTGGGGATGGTAAGCTGTTGCAACTTTATGAATTATCCCATGCTTCTTCATCAATCCTGTTAGTCTCCTGTTACAAAAATGGGTGCCTTGATCGCTCACGATTGCTCGTGGTGATCCAAAGCGACAAATAATATGGTTTCTCACAAAGGAAACAACAGTGTTAGCATCATCAGTGCGGGTAGGAATTGCTTCCACCCACTTAGAAACGTAATCCACAGCTAACAAAACATAAAAATAACCATTAGAATTTGGAAATGGACCCATAAAGTCAATGCCCCAAACATAAAAAATTTCACAGAAAAGCATAATTTGCTGAGGCATCTCATCCCTCCTGGATATATTACCAAATTTCTGGCATGGGAAACAGGATCTACAAAATTCAGCGACGTCTCTAAAAAGAGTAGGCCACCACCCACAGTCTAAGATTTTTCTGGCAGTTTTTTGAGGGCCAAAATGTCCTCCACTCTCAGATGTGTGACAGGCCTCTAAGATGGACTGGAATTCTGATTGAGGCACACACCGTCTAATTACCTGGTCAGTGCCACATCTCCATAAATATGGGTCATCCCATATATAATATTTACACTCGCTTTTCAGCTTGTCTCTTTGATGCTTAGAAAAGTTTGGAGGAAAGGTACGGCTAACTAAATAAATAGCTACAGGTGCACACTAATGGACTATCTCAGATACTGCTTGCAGGTTATCAAATGGAAAATTATCAGCTATAGGAGTGGGATCATCTGTAATGTGCTCAAGACGACTCAAGTGATCTGTCACTAAATTCTGCTTACCACTCCTATCCTTAATTTCTAAATCAAATTCTTGTAATAGCAGTATCCAACGTATAAGCCTTGGTTTAGACTCCTTTTTAGATAATAGATACTTTAGAGCTGCGTGGTCTGAATACACTACTACCTTCGTACCAAGTACATAGGCTCGAAATTTATCCAGAGCAAAAACAATAGCAAGAAGCTCTTTCTCAGTAGTAGTATAATTAGACTGAGCGGCATCTAAAGTTTTAGACGCATAAGCAATAACAAAGGGGTCCTTACCTTCACGCTGAGCCAGTGCTGCTCCTACTACATGGTTGGAAGCATCACACATAATCTCAAATGGTTGGCTCCAGTCTGGTCCTCTTAAAATTAGGGCTTGATTCAGTGCGGTCTTCAGCTTATCAAATGCTTGTTTGCAATTATCACTGAACTCGAAGTCAATGTCTTTCTGCAGTAATCTGGATAAGGGAAGTGCTACCTTACTGAAGTCCTTTATGAATCTCCTGTAAAAACCTGCATGGCCAAGGAAAGAACGGACCTCCCTCACAGAAGAGGAGTGAGGTAAAGTAGAAATAACATCCACCTTTGCTGGGTCTACAGAAATGCCAGTATTAGACACAACATGTCCTAGTACAATTCTTTGTTTAACCATAAAGTGACATTTTTCAAAATTTAGCACAAGGTTTGTATTGACACATCTATCCAATACTCTAGATAATCCATCTAAGCAAAGGCTAAAAGAATTGCCGTATACACTAAAATCATCCATAAAGACTTCCATACAGTCCTCAATAAGATCAGAGAAAAGAATCATCATGCACCTTTGGAAAGTAGCTGGTGCATTGCACAAGCCAAAGAGCATTCTCTTGTAAGCATAAGTCCCAAAAGGACATGTAAAAGTGGTCTTTTCCTGATCCTCAGGAGCTATATGAATATGGAAATAACCTGTGTAACCATATAAGAAACAATAATGCGATTTATCTGACAGGCGATCCAGCATTTGATCAATGAATGGAAGAGGATAGTGATCCTTACGGGTTGCTTGGTTGAGGCGTCTGTAGTCAATGCAGACCCTCCAGGCGTTCTGAACTCTGGTTGTCAGGAGCTCTCCATGCTCATTCTTCACTGCAGTGACTCCAGACCTCTTTGGCACTACTTGTACTGGGCTCACCCATTCACTGTCTGAGATGGGATAGATGATATTTGCCTCTAATAGTCTGGTCACTTCCTTCTTGACAACCTCTAGAATAGTGGGGTTCAGTCTTCTCTGTGGTTGACGGACAGGTCTTGCTCCCTCTTCTAAAAATATTCTATGCTCACAGATTTGAGGGTTGATACCCACTATGTCTGCCAAACTCCAACCAATTGCCTTCTTATGCCTCCTCAGCACACCAAGTAGCTGTTCTTCCTGTTGGGAAGTGAGCTCCCTTGCAATGATAACCGGAAACTTCTGCCCATCTTCAAGGTAAGCATGTTTGAGGTGTGGAGGAAGGGGTTTTAATTCTAACTTCTGATCATGTTCAAGCTCTGGATTGTTTGGAGCTGGTAACAGTGGTAAGGCACTGTCATTGTCCTCTGAGAATGTCCCCACACTTGGACCTTGTCTTGTGTGCTTCTCTTCAAATTCCTCCTGGTGAACTTCAGCCATGGTTTCATCTATAATGTCACACTGGAGGATAGAATGATCCTCCGGAGGATGCTTCATAACTCCATTCAGATTGAAGATCACTACTCGGCCATCTATTTCAAAAGAGTATGTTCCTGAGAAAGCATCTAATTTAAACTTTGAGGTCTTCAGGAATGATCTTCCGAGTAGGATTGATGATGGCTTATCTGAGGCATTCTGGGGCATTTCCAAGATATAAAAATCAATGGGAAACATGAGTCCTTTAATGCCCACTAATACGTCTTCAGCAACTCCAGCCACTGTAATAATGCTCTTATCTGCTAACACAAAACGAGCTGCTGACCTTTTTAAGGGAGGGAGCCTCAAAATATCATATATAGACAAAGGCATTATACTTACACATGCTCCTAAATCACACATGCAATCAGAAAATACTACACCACCTATAGTACAATTAACCATGCAAGGACCTGGGTCACTACACTTTTCAGGTAAACCACCCATTAAAGCAGATATGGAACTTCCTAAGGGAATAGTTTCTAACTCATTAATTTTGTCTTTATGGATACATAAATCTTTTAGAAACTTTGCATACTTAGGTACTTGTTGAATGACATCAAAAAGGGGAACAGTTACCTCAACCTTTTTGAATATCTCTACCATTTTGGGATCAGGTTTCAGCTGCTTTTTGAGCTTCCTTGCAAGTTGTGGAAATGGAATGGGAGTGGTGTCTTCTGCAGTGTCTGCGCCATTTGGTGCCTCCTCCTGTGGTTGCACTTCTTCTTCTTCAGCTGTGTCCTGTATGTCCTCTTCTTCTTCAACATCTTCTATTTCCACTACCTCTTCAGCTGAGGTGTGTTCTGGTGGGCTTGGCTCCTCCTGATTCCTCTCCTGCAGTGTGGTTTCGGACCTCAGGGTGATAGCATTGATACCACCATTGGGATTGGGTAATGGTTGAGAGGAGATTCCACTGGAGCTCGAAGGTTGATTATTAGAGTTAGTCATTGATCCAATCTGGGAGACAAGAGCCTGCAGGGTAGCAGTTAGACCATTTAGAGTGGCATTAATGTTGTTTTCCATGGTCTGGTGTCTCCGCTCAATAGATTGTAGTAAGTCATCATTGGCAGATGAAGAAGGATAAGTAAATTGAGAGGTCTGCTATTGGGTATTCTGTGGTCCTTGGGGTTGCCTCAGATGAGGTGCTCTGTAAGGCTGATTTTAATTCAGATTCAGATTCTGATTCTGCTGCCTGTTGTTGTTATTATTCCACCTCTGAAATCCTTGATTATCTCTGCCTCTTTTGTTATTGTTGTCCCTCTAATTTTAGTTAGAATTGTCCTGCCATCCATGGTTGTAATTGCCACCTTGATTGTATCCTTGGGTTGGGGCGGTCATAGAAGTTATGAGTGGCTGCCACGGTGTTGTCTTCCTGCTGGAGCTGCGGACACTCATCAGTATAATGGCTGTAATCTGCACAGATTCCGCAGACTCTTTGTGGGACTAACTGTTGATTTTGTTGTGCTGGAGAAGGTTGAGCTTGCTGAACTTGTTGTTGATTCAATTGCATTTGCTTCAGCAAGTTAGTCATTTCACAGATACTCTGAGTTAGAGCAGTAGTCTCTCTGCTAGAGGATACTTCTGCAATGGCTTTTGAACGGCTTTGTTTCTGCCTGTGATTCCTATTAGATTCAGTTAAATCATTGATCAATTGCCACGCCTCATCAGTGGTCTTGTACTTCTTCATAGACCCATTGCTAGCACTTTCTAATGTGGTCTTATCTTAGGGCCTCATGCCCTGTGTGACATATCCGAGTAACACTATCTTGTCAATCATATGGTGGGGGCATGCTTCCAGAATATTATTGAAGCGCTCCCAATACTCATAAAGCGTCTTGGATTCATCCTGAACAATCATGGAAATGTCTTTCCTCAGTTTATCAGTAAATTCAGCTGGAAAGAACTTTTCCAAAAACTCTCTTCTGAGTGTATCCCAGTTGGATACAGTTGCTGCGGGTTGAGTGTAGTACCACTCTCTTGCCTTTCCCCCAAGAGAGAACGGGAAGGCTTTCAGCAAAATTGAAGTTTCATTTGCACCATCACGCCTGACAGTAGAGCAGGCTGCCTGAAAATCTCTCAGGTGCTTGATGGGCTCTTGAGCAGGTAAGCCATGAAACTTGGGCATCAAATTGAGCAGTGCGGTCTTTATTTCAAAATCTGTAGCCACCGCTGGATGATGCGCTTGGAACAGTTGCATTGAAAAATCAGGGGCTCCAGCCTCCTGGATAGTAACTCTTCTGGCTGCTGCCATGTTACCTGTACGTAAAACAACCAAATCAGTAGAACGGGGGTTGGTTTCTTCCTCAAATGGCGTTTCAAATCCGCCCTCAGAGAGGACTAACCGACGTCTAGCTTGCCTTATTCGTGAAATAGTTCTTTCAATCTCAGGATCGAATATTGGCAAGCTTGGATCAGGAAGTGAACGCGTCATCTAACGAAAGAACAAGCAGCTCATAATAGCAAAATAAAATAAAAATACAAATAAATAAATTCTAATTAACAACTATAGCACTCTATTGCAACTCCCCGGCAATGGCACCAAAAATTGATGCTGGCAGAAATTAGCGAATTAAAAATTGTTAAAATATATACGTTGCAAGTATAGTTCTTAACTCACCAAAAATCTGCCTTATCAATTTAGAAGGGTGTCACAGAAAATAAAATTAAAATACTGGGAGTATGAGTCCCAGGTCGTCTCCCAACGAGTTGCAGGAAAGGGTGCTATTTTATTAATCAGAATGTTTTCAAAAAATGTTTGATTGAATGGCAGAAAATTAAATTGGAGAATTTATATAAATTTAAATAAAAACCTTGATTGGGAGTTGATTACATGGAAGCCCTATTCTTGATGGAATACTCTCAAGATTAATTGACAATTGAGAATTATTACGTTTAGTTATCTTTTACTAAGTAAGGGGAGGTCAAACAAGTTGGAATGCTGTTCTATCCACAATTTCCAATCCACTCTTGGGAGGATTGGTGTTAGGAACTAGAGAGCAAGCCAACAATAAACTCAATTACAACCCTTCTCTTGAACATTCCGCTCAAGGGTTCCTTTCAATCAACTCCCCATCAAGTTAGGGAACTACTCACTCATTGTAAATGCAAAATTCATAACATCAACGTAGGAATTAAAGAAAGACATGATAAGTAATGATGAAAAGATTAATTGAAAGCAAAAGTAATTCTTATATTAATAAAAGCTAAAATAATCCAATCGTAAAATCAAATAAAATTAAGGAATATGGAAGAGTAAGAGACAAGTGAAGAGAACGAACTAGAATGTCGAAGTCTTGATGAGGCAAATAACTCTTCTCAATATCCCAATGCAAAACAATAAAAATAACCTATCTTAAAAACTATGAATGTGTAGAGAGAAAACCTAGAGGAGGAGTAAAACTAGATCTAAAAACTAAAACTATGCGGAATGAATGTCGTTTTTTTTTGTTTCTGCATGTTCTCTGGCTCTAGTCTGCTGTTCTGGGCCGAAAACTGGGTCAAAATAGGGCCCAAAATCACCCCCAGCGAATTCTGTAGATTATGCAGATCGCGCACGTCACGCAATCACGTCACTCATGCGGACGCGTCATTCACGTTTCTGCTTTGCCACGCGGACGCGTCGTCCATGCGGCCGCGTCGCTGCAAATTGTTCTCTTCCGTGCGATCGCGTCATCCATGCGGCCGCGTCACTTCTCGCTGGTCATCTCCTCAATTTCTTGTGTTCCTTCCATTTTTGCAGGCTTCCCTTCCAATCTCCAACTCATTCGTGCCCTATAAAGCCTGAAACACTTAACACATAGATCACGGCATCGAATGGAATAAGGGAGAAATAAAATACACAATTAAAAGTCTCTAGGAAGCAAGTTTTCAACCATAAAACATCTTTAGGAAGGAAATATAAATGCATGCTTATTTAATGAATAAGTGGGCAAAGATCATGATAAAACCACACAAATAAAACACAATATAAACCATGAAATAGTAGTTTATCACATCTCACCAAAGTACTTCTGTGGAGAAAATACAATCCTGTTCATGTCGAAGACGAGCAGCAATCCTAACAGATTATTTCTTGGATGTCCGTTTTATATGGTATGTAAAGCAACTATGTGGAACTCTGTTTGTGTTAGGGTTTATCCCTGAAACCAAATTTTTTTGTGAGTTATGTGGACTAATTTTGTGTAGGTAAGACAACCCTATTGCAAATTCTTTTTATGGTTGGATGAGCACATTGCAAGACTTGGGATGACTGATAAAAGGTGTCTGAGAGAGAAGGAAATTGGTGATGTTGAAGAGCATCGCTGGAAGCAAGACATGGAAAACAGAATCAGATTTTTGGAAAAGAGGATAGTAGCTTTAGAGATAAAAAAAACCCAATAGGATGGTGTATATGTATGATTTTAATTGTCTTGATTGTTGCTGTTTTAAGTTGTAAGAATTGATCAATAGTTGAAAATGATAAATGTGGTAATTTGTTGCTAGAAAAATTCAACATGTCCTTTCTATAAATGTATCAGTTTTTAGCCTGTATATTGCATTGTATGTTTAAAATGAAAGTTGGCAAAATCACAGATAATCAAACATTCAAGAACTGACATTAAAGCTGTGAAAGTAAACATTCATCATTGGAACTGACACAAAAAAAAAAAAAAGAAAACCAGTTTGCTATTGATGTCTACACATGTATGGCATGCTACGATTAACAATTTGTTACCTGACCAATAACGGTTAACCAAAAAAACAGCTAACAAAAAAAGGGAAGTTGTATCTGGAATTTGCCGTTAAGAATTTTAACAGTACACATTTATCCCAAAAGAACATAATGGCATGACTCTTCATTCCTTGAAATCCTTAGATGTTGACACACTTGCTACAATTGGTAGTGGAGCCTCCTAATCCTGTGCACTCAGAACCTGATGGAAGGCGGGCACCAAAATATGACAAAACGTAAAGCATATCAGGCCATATTCAGTCAATGCATATATCAAACAGATTATAATAACAAACAATTGCAAAATTACAGTAGGGTGTTGTTACTGGGGTGTTGAGCTACCTGGTTGGCTATTTGAAGTATCCTGGACATAGTAGTGAAAATAATAAACAGTTTAATACTAAGACATATTAGTGCCTTAGGAATAATATACTAAGACATATTAGTCCTTGAAGTTTATGGTACTAATCCATAATAATCCCTGAGGTTTCTAGTACTAAGACAGTTTAATCCCTGACCAACTTAATGATAAGACAGAATTATTGCTAGAGTGTATAATCAAACACATTATTATGATTAAAGTGATCGTACCTTTGGGAGGGGGAGCTGATTGTGACAAAGGAAGCACAACCAGTACTTGGGAGGTGCTATCTCCCTTCTTCTTAGGCCGTTTTGTCTTCGGCTTCTAATTAGGGTTCGAAGGAGCTTCCTTGCAAGTTTTGTAATTATGACCCTTTTCACCACACTTGCTGCAAGATACAGAGAATGACTCTTCAATTTTCTCCCTTGCATCAATAGCTCAGCAGGATCTTTCTGCCTATTATGAACCTTTGGTCGACCAATCCTTCTTTTGATGATGGGTGGGTCTGGCTGTGAAAATTCAGTTCTGGGCCAAAATTCTGCACTTGGTACTGGTTTAATGCAGTGTGCATATGTCTTCCTGAATGACTCTATACATAGCTAGGGGTGCATATAGTCTTGTGGCATGTCACGTCTCTTCCTAATGGCAGTAAGTGCATGTATGCAAGGCATACCTGAGGTACTGAAGGAAATAGTTTTAAATGTGACAACAATTAGTGCTAACAACAACAAAACACCATAATGAATGAATTAGAGTGACCACAGTTTTTACCAGTAAGTTGCCATCGGTTGCATGAGCAAGTGTAATTAATGAGGTCTACATCCATCTTGCTTGCTTTGTGGCTCACCTCAAACCTTTTTCGTTCGTTGTCACCAACCCATTCAGCCATCCACTTAGTGCTAATATTAATTAACCTCTCCATCCTCTTTTGTTGAACTGGTGCTAGCTTTCCAGAGTGGTTGTCCAGGACTCGATTGTGATTCACCATCCTCCTCATTAGGTAACACCTAATTTCTTCACACATGGTGAGGATAGGCTTGTACCGGTAATTCACTATCTTAGCATTAAACACCTCACACATGTTATTTGTGAGGTTATCAACCTTTGGCCCATGCGAGAAATAAGCTTTAACCCATATTTCTGGCTAAAACTTACTAAGGTATTCCTAGTACCTTGGTTTATTGCCTTCAGCTTTTCCATACATTCCTTGAATTCCGTGACAGTAGTACATCTAGCACACTCCCATATAACCTCTCTGATGTACAAGTACTTGAACCGATTTATGAAATTTTTCCACATGTGCATGACGCAATTGCGTAGCTTTGCATGTGGCATGACCTTCTTTAGCGCAGGGAGTAAACCCTGCATTGAACGAGGGCAGGAAACATTTTCATAAAGGAAACAGTTTCATAAAGGAATGATAATGCAAGTCAATGTTATAATATTTGAAGCAAACGTAATGTAACCAGGATTACATCTTACCTTCTGTTGGTCCGATATGAAGTTCCAGCCATGGTTTGCATTGTCTCCTATGTCTCCTTGAAGATTTATCAGGAACCACTTCCAGGCATCCTTGGTCTCAGCCCTGACAACCCCATATGCAACAACATAAAATTGGTTGTTTGCATCTTGCGCAACTGCTGCTATAAGTCAACCCATGTAGTAGGTTTTCAGAACACAACCATCCAAGTGCAACAAAGGCCTGCACCCATCCTTAAACCCTTGCTTACAAGAATTTACGCATATGTATAATTTATCAAATACAGGGAGAGCTTCTGGAATTGGCATGAGCTCTAACCTGGCCGTTAAACCTGGATTGCTACTCAGAATCTGCTCACAGTACTCCCTGGTCCTCTTGTATTGTTCCCTCTCGTTGCCCAAAATCTTATCCCTGGCCTCCACTACTACTCTGTACACCATCTTAGGGTGGGGACATAATGAAAATTCCTCTCTTAGGAATTTAGTTGCCTCCCTTGTGTTCATGTGTAGTTGGGTAGCCATCCTCTTTTCAATTTTCTTACTAATCCAATGCTGATCAGCTGCATTACTCCCTAAATCCCTTGCACAAGTATGTTCTTGCTGGTACATCTTAACTTGATAACACTGTAGGATTTTGTTGTGTGACAAATGAACCAAGAACGGACACTCCTCATCCTTGCAACCCACTCTGACCCTCTCCCTGTCATTCTTGATCCACTTTAGCTCTCTCCCCTCAGCAATGAATGAATCCTATACCACCTCCTTAAACCTCTCAACAGTGACAAACCTCGTTCCTAACTCCAATCTACCCTCACCATGAGCATAATCATCATCAAATTCAGAAAATTTCCTGCTGTTGCCTTCATCCTTATTGGGTGTATGCAATTCCTCGGACTCATACTCAAACATGATTTCCTCCATCTCTGTTGGGACTTCACTGACATAGAATCCACCTGCCACTGCATTATCCGGTGGCACCTCAAGAACATCATCACCACCTCCTTAATCATTCGGCCCATCAGCCCCCTAAGCCTCATCTTCACCACCTGTCCCAGCATTAGCGTCTGCACTATTTTCTCCTCTTACATTCACCCTTGTCCCATGTTGAACCCTCTTCTTTCCAACCTTAGACTTTTCTTTTAACCCTTGCCTCTTTTGCAACTGGATTTTTAGGGTTCACTACCTTCTTTTTACCCTTCATACTTCTTTTTCTCTTGGCACCAGCAACCCTGCCATTACTGTCAGTTTTAGTACTATCAGTCTCAAATCCAGCTGGTGGAGGTTTATGCAACACATCTTCCGTGCCTCGTACCCGTCATCTGATGAAGAGGATGTCTTCAATTCCTCTAAAATTTCATCTACATCCACATCCACTACGCCATCACTATTCTTGCCAGCATCATCAACAACCTCAGGATCATTGACAGGGTGATCAAAGTATATATGGAACTCAGAAGTCTGTTGGTTCTTCAATATGTTCTCTCGCATTGCATTGATCCCTGCATTCCCACTTAATATGTTCAGCCCAGACTCAATGTTGGCACTTGTTGGATTATACCACTATACTACCTTATATGACTAGTATCCCAAACCCTTAAATAATATTACAAGGTCTCCGAAATTCACATAGTCCAGGTCCATCTTAGAGAACTTCTCTTCCTTTCCATTTTAATAAACTAGGGCTCCATCACTTCCTCTGACAAAGTTACCTCCATGGTGAAAAACCAGCACCACAAAAACATCAACCATCTAAAATTAACTAATGAACAACTATGTGTCAGTCCAAAAACAGTTACCAAAATTATTAATGAAACCCCTTTGCCCTAACACAATCCTTCCTTCTAATCCTACGCACAATATTTTAAAAACAATTTTTTCACTTCATTACACCACTATTACCTACACTGTCAACATGCACACATAATACCTTCACCCTTAGCTCACACAACAGTAACCAAAACTTCAATGCTAAGCAAGGCGATCTTAACTTCTGACGAAGACAGCAACTACGACCTCAACAAAAACCTTCTTCTTAGCCTCCAACAACAACTTCACCCCACATCGATTGCTCTTCTACGTAGTGTAATTTTTGGAGGGAGAAACATGGAGTAGATAGTTTGATCGTTTGTCTTCTTAGGGTTTTCAGTAATTCAGAAAATCAAACATGGGTGTTATGGGTATTGCATATGAAAATTAGTGTGTTTGGAGGGGTAGGGGAGAAATGGCGTCGTTTTGGAGCGTGGGGACTAATGCGTCCTCTTTTCAGAAGCTAGGGTCCACGTGTCATCCCGTAACGGCCAACTCAGCGCTACGGAATCCACGTTAGCATTTTCCGTCGGGACTAACAGCGTGACTTTAATGGCAGGGTAAATTTGTCTACATTTTGGAGGGGTTAGGGACATGAATGTATTTTTCATTTTTCGGGGACGAAAATGTCCGCGAGAAAAAAGTCAGGGACCTATTCATCCTTTCTCAAATATTTTTGTCAAACAAGAGCTACCTTATAATTGCATTCGTGACTAATTTTCCGACCTGAACCCGTGATCCCAAGTCACATGGACAACTCAACTGTGCTTCAATGCTCCCCTTCTTTTTAGAAAAAATGTGTTGTTGTCACAAAAGATTTAAGGTCAGTTTGAATTGGTTATTTTAAAAAAAAAAAGTAATTTTGTTTCATCTTTTTAAAAAAGATTTTTTTAATAGACAAAAATTATTTTACATTTAGATAGAATTTTTAAAAAGTTTTTAAGTATTAAAATATCTTTTGTCACTACAAGAAACAGTGTAATTATCGATGCCAAAAATCAATAGTTAAGTTTTTCGTCGATATTTTTTGACGGCTTGTCGTCGATAAATTGAAAAATGGATGATTAAAAATAAAATATTAAAATCGACGACAATGTCGTCTATTATTTAGATAATTTTTTAAAACCCTACTACTATCGTCACATTACCGACGAAATAAGGGTTGAAAATTTTTTTTCTTCAAATCGACGGACTGGTTGTCTATTTTAATAATTAAAATATCAACAGCTTCTGTCGTCGATAAATTTAGACGATAGAGATTTTTTTTCTAAATTGAATAGGCGGTGTATATTTATTATATAAAATAGACGGATAGAGTGTTGATTTTTATTTTAACTAAAATCGACAAAGTAGCTGTCGATTTTTCTCAGTACGTACTCTGTACTCAAGGAGAATGAGAGAAGAAGGAGAGAGCGGGGGTGAGCAGTTGAGAGTGAAACACCGTGAGGAAGATGGCCATGCCATCAGAAGAGATAAGGGGAGAGCTTGGGAGGGTGTGTATCCAGTTTTAAGGAGGGTTCTTCTCGAGAGGGTTTAGAAAAGCCATCCAAGGTCTCTTTTAAAGATAAGGTCATTGGTGCAGAAAAGTCTAAGGCCTTTGCATTAGTAGGGTCTTTATCTGGGGATGGTATCGTGACGGTGACAGGTAAGTAGGGTGATTCTCGTCCACCAAGTGTCAGTTTTACTAAGGAGGCAAAGAGCTGTCTAGCTGAACCATATAAGGAAGCTGTTCACACCCTGGGTCGAGCTATCCGATCTGGGATGTTCAGTAACAAAGCGACCGACCTCTTCAGGTCAGGCTATCTGACCTCTTCTCAAAGAGCTCGGTCAAATCGACAGGAAAGCCCAAAAAGGGGGCCCAACTTAAAGAATACGACCCAAATCCAAAGGCATCCTAAGCCTACAGAGAGAGGGGCGATGACGTTGGGATTTTTACCGGTAAAGAATTTCATAAAAACAGTCGCGTTGTAGATATAGTCTCTAAACCAACAGAAATTCTTTCGTACAAACGTTTGGTTGTCACAAGTAACAAACCCCTAAAAAAATTGATAACCGAAGTATTCAAACCTCGGGTCGTCTTCTCAAGGAACTGCAGGGAAGTATGTTCTTATTATTGGTTATGGAGATTGTAAATTGGGGTTTTGAGAATGAGGAGTGAATAGTCTAATAAGCAAATAAAGTAAATGAAGAACAAGCAATTTAAATGGCAAGTAAGATAAACAAATGACTGTAAATACTTTTGGCAAGGTATGAGAGATTAGAGGTCCTATCCTAGTTACCCTTATCAATGATGATGAGAATTGAATCTTGATTCCACTTTGTTAACCTTTACTAAGATAAAGGAAGGCCAAGGGATTAATTGGTTTGATCTTCGAATCCTATTTATTTCCTAAGAAAAGATTGGGATTATTGAAGTTCAATTTAATTAACAAGATAACAATTATCAATCATGTTTGAGTTTGATAACTCCTGAGTTACTGATTTCTTAACCAAGACCAAAAGGAGAAAAGTAAATCTACTGGAATAAAAATATCTTCAGATGGGAATAACAATAATATAAATAAGAGAAAGCAATATTAAACTGAAATACCTCAAATAACATTAATTCAAAGATGTAATCTGTAACATGGAAGAATTCATAAATTAGATTGCGAAAGTAAAAAAAAAAGGAATATTGAACCTGATAAAGAGATAATCCTGAAAGCGAATAAAATCCTAATTCTAAATCCTAATCCTAAAGAGAGAAGAGAGTGGAGAGAATCTCCCTCTCAAAACTAAATCTAAATCATGAAAACTAACTAAAGTGGTCTCTCCCTTTGGATAGATGCATTTCCCCACTTCATAACCTCTGGTCTATGCCTTCTGGACTTGGATTTGGGCCAAAAAGGGCTTTAGAATTCGCTGGGAGCGTTTTCTGCAATTTCTGGTGTGTGGCCTCTATCACGCGTCCGCGTGGATCACGCGGTTGCGTTATTCGGAGTTTTCCTTGTCACGCGGTCGCGTCAGTCAAGCGACCGCGTCATATGTGTTCTGCTTAAGGCGCGCGGTCGCGTCAGTCATGCGGCCGCGTCGCTGCCTTTTCGCGCTGGCATGCGGCCGCGTCGTCCATGCGATCGCGTGGCTGCCAGTTTCTTCACAAACTCCGTTTTATGCTTTCCTTCCATTTTTTGTATATTTCCTTTCCATCCTTTCAGTCATTCCTGCCTTAGAAGATCTGAAACTACTCAACACACTAATCACAGCATCGAATGGAAATAAAGGTAATTAAAATAATTAATTTTAAAGCATAGGAAACATGTTTTTTAACATACATCACATAATAAGGAAGGGAAAGTAAAACCATGCAATTAATATGAATAAGTGGGTGAAGGATTGAATAAATCACTCAAACTAAGCACAAAATATATCATAAAATATGGGTTTATCAGGTGGTTCCCTTGAAGATAAGTTGACCTCACCCAAAGATAAGATAAGATAAGATAAGATAACTAACTTATCTTATCTAAAAAGGTCACTATCACACCATTATAAATACACTAGAGCACCCAGGTATAACTCATACTCTGATTCTACTAAAAACCTATTTTATAGCTATGCTAACTTAAGCATCGGAGTCTCTTGCAGGTACCCCCCACCCTCTGGTGACGAAGGATCAGCAGTGCAGCCAAGCTCAATAAGTCGAACACGACAGCTCCGGCCTCCATTTACAGCCGGACACGTCATCTCCGACCAGCACAGAAGATCTCATCCGAAATCGACCTACAGTTTCAGGTAACCCTCGGAACATTGGCGCCGTTGCCGGAGAACCTGGAAGTCATCCCACCACCATGGCGGACGATCATGACAACGACCACGATTCAGATCTAGAGGATAGAACACCACACAAAAATGTGGATACTACACTAAAAGACGCTCTGGAATCCAACGGAGACAAAAACTCATCAAATCCGGGAGTGATAGAGGCGCTTCAAGATCGATTAAAGCAACTCGAAAAGGAAACCCATCATCAACGAGAAGTCAGGAAGGATCTACAAAGAGAGGTAAGACGACGTCGAGAATTAGAAGATAAACTTCTAAAACTCGAAGCCGATCTCAAAGCAAGAGCCACTCGGACCACCCCTGAGGACAACTCACGCAAAGATCAAGATCCATTCACTAGGGAAATCATGAAGACCAAAATTCCTAAGGACTTCAAACTTCCAGATATGACTTTGTACGATGGCACTACGGATCCCAACCATCACCTCAGCAATTTCAGAAGTAGAATGTATCTTACCGACGCCTCAGATGCAGTTTGTTGCAAAGCTTTTCCAACAACTCTCACAAAGACAGCAATCAAATGGTTCGACAACCTACCTCCGAAATCCATCTCAAGCTTTGATGACCTAGCTAAAAAGTTCCTGGGCAGATTCTCCATCCAAAAAGACAAGGCTAAGTACGCCCCTAGCCTACTAGAAATCAAGCAAGGAGATCGGGAAAGTCTTCGCAACTACATGGAAAGATTAAACAAAACATGCCTAGACATACAAAGCTTACCAACAGAGGCCGCCATCATGGGCCTCATCAATGGCCTGCGAGAAGGACCTTTTAGCCAATCCATATCAAAGAAGTACCCCACATCTCTGGACGAAGTGCAGGAACGAGCAGAGAAATACATCAACATGGAAGAAAATTCTCGACTAGGAGAAACCTCAAAATCCGGATTCACCTACCGAGACAAAGACAAAGAACCCAAAAAGAAGGAAGATTGACAAGGGGAAAAAATTAAAAAATACCATAATTACACTCCTCTTAGGGTGTCCCTGGTGGATGTTTACAAAGAAGTCTGCCACACAGAAAAAATACCCCCAGCCCGACCACTCAAAGGTAAAAAAGGAGGAGGAAACCGGAATGAATATTATGAATACCATCGAGTCCGTGGGCACTCCACCAACGAATGCTTTGACTTGAAAAACGTCATAGAAAAGTTAGTAGGAGAAGGAAAACTAGATTGGTATTTGGCCACCCGAGACGATGAGCAAAGAAAAAGGAGGAGGGACGAAGAGGCCGGGCGAACCGAGCGATCACCTCGTACGCCAGAAAGACATATTCATATGATACACGGAGGATTTGCAGGAGGAGGAATCTCCAAATCATCCCGCAAAAGATATCTTAAAGAAGTATATCATGTCGAAGGAAAGGAGGAAGCGCCCGACATCCCTGCAATTACGTTCACCAAGGAAGATGCATCTGGTATCATCTCAGGACATGATGATCCCATGGTCATCACCATCATACTGGCAAACGCCAATCTCCACCGCACATTAATAGACCAAGGGATCTCCACCGACATCTTATTCAAAACTGCCTTTGATAAGCTCGGCTTAGAAGACAAAGAGCTTAAAGCATACCCGAACAGCCTGTTCGGACTGGGAGATACCCCGGTACAACCATTAGGATATGTGCCACTACATACGACCTTCGGAAAAGGAAACCAATCTAGAACACTCAAAATAGACTACATATGGTCGACGTGAGTTCAGCCTACAATGCCTTAATAGGACGGACAACCTTAAATCAACTCGGCGCAATAGTCTCAACTCCACATCTATGCATGAAATTTCCAACTGCAGAAGGGATAGCTACAATAAAGGCAGATCAAAAGATGGCACGCCGCTGTTATAACAAAAGTCTAAACCTCAGAGGCAGAGGAGAAGAATTTCACACAATTGAGCTCGGCGGAGTTCAGAGACGAGAAGAACTCCGTCCACAGCCCGAAGGTGAACTAGAGAAAGTTCAGATTGGAAACACCTTGGACAAAACAACTAATATCGGCATGATCCTAAACAGAGACGCAAAAGAATCACTGATACAGTTCTTACGAGATAATGTCGATCTCTTCGCATGGAAAGCTGCAGACAGGCTAGGCATAGACCTCAAACTAATGTGCCACAAGTTGGCGGTCTATCCAGGATCTCGGCCGATACAGCAGAGACGAAGAAAACTTGGGCCAGAATGATCTCAAGCTGTGGAAGAACAGGTACAAGCGCTACTGGAGGCAGGATTCATAATAGAAGTCAAGTACCCACTATGGCTAGCCAACGTCGTCTTGGTGAAATAATCTAATGGGAAGTGGCGAATGTGCACCGACTACACCGATCTCAACAAGGCCTGCCCAAAAGATCCTTATCCACTCCCAAGTATCGACGCACTGGTGGATGCCTCATCCGGATATAAATACCTCTCGTTTATGGATGCATATTCTGGATACAATCAAATTCCAATGTATCCACCTGATCAGGAAAAAACCTCGTTTCTAACACCAAAAGCAAACTATTGCTACATCGTAATGCCTTTTGGTCTTAAAATCGCGGGGGCAACTTATCAAAGGCTAATGAACAAAGTCTTTTTAGACCATATCGGAAAAATCATGGAAGTCTATGTAGACGACATGTTGATAAAGACACAAAGTCAAGAGACATTATTGTCCGACTTGGTCCAAGTGTTCGACACTATAAGGAAGCATGGCATGCGACTCAATCCTATAAAATGCACCTTTGCAGTAGAAGCTGGAAAGTTCTTGGGTTTTATGCTCGTACAAAGAGGAATCGAGGCAAATCCAAATAAATGCCAGGCTATACTCAACATGAAGAGCCCAACTTGTGTCAAAGAGGTACAAAAACTCAACGGGAGGTTGCGGCCTTGTCCAGATTCCTAGCGGGATCAGCAATAAGATCTCTCCCCTTCTACGCCACTCTGAGAAAAGGAAAAAAGTTCGAATGGACAACAAAATACGAGCAAGCCTTTCAGGACTTCAAAAGTTTCCTGGGACAACCACCCATCCTAACTCGACCACGAGGGGAAGAGCCACTCGTATTATAACTCGCGGTGGGAAGTCGGGTAATAGCCTCAGCACTGGTTCGAGAAGACGACAAAGGGTAACAACTTGTATACTTTATTAGTAAAGCGCTACAGGGATCTGAGTTGAACTACCAAAAAATAGAAAAATTTGCCTATGCGCTCATACTAACATCTCGACGTCTCCGCCCGTACTTCCAAACTCACACCATTAAGGTTCGGACCAACCAGCCCATAAAAGGGATATTGTAGAAAATAGATCTAGCAGGTAGAATCCTAAAATGGGCAGTCAAGTTGTCCGAATTCGACCTTCAATATGAAGCTTGAACAGCCATTAAATCACAATACTTAGCCGACTTCATTGCAGAATTTACAGACGCCTCGGAGACCCCTATAGAATGGAATATTTACGTGGACGGTTCCTCGAATAAAACTGGAAGCGGCGCAGGTGTGATAATTGAAAGCAACCAAGGAACTCAAATTGAGCTTTCCCTCAAATTCAGGTTCCCTGCCTCAACCAACCAGGCAGAATATGAAGCACTACTAGCTGGTTTGAAGTTGGCTAAGGAGGTGGGAGCCCAAAAACTCATCATCTTCAGCTACTCACAAGTAGTCACCTCACAAATAACAGGGAACTACCAAGCCAAAGATCCCACCATGAAAAAATATTTAGATAAAACCAGGGAACATCTCAGACAACTCGGGGAATATGAGATCCGCCACATACCCCGCGAACAAAATGCCCGAGCTGATGCACTCTCAAAATTAGCCAGCACCAAACCAGGGGGTAACAATAGAAGTCTCATCCAGGAAATACTAAAGAGCCCGTCAATATCGGAAGAAGAAAAAGTTCTAGCCATAACAGGTCAGGATCAAGGATGGTTGACCCCCATAATTAACTACCTCAAAATAAAAACACTCCCTACAGATGAAAAGGAGGCAAAGAGGTTAAAACGGGAGGCACAATACTACACTATTATAAACAACACCCTATGCAGAAGAGGAATTTCAATACCGTTATTAAAATGTGTGCCGACCTCCAACACAAGGGAAGTTTTAGAGGAAGTACGCAGTGGCATTTGTGGCAATCATCTTGGAGCACAAGCTCTCACCAAAAAAGTACTCCGAGCGGGATTTTATTGGCCAACTCTACAAAAGAAAGCTACAGAATTCGTAAAGACATGTCCACTATGCCAGAAACATGCCAACTTTCACATCGCCCCGCCAGAAGAGCTCATCAGCGTAACCTCACCTTGGCCATTTGCATAATGGGGACTCGATCTTCTTGGACCCTTTCCCCTGGGATCGGGACAAGTTAAATTTCTCATAGTAGAGGTAGACTACTTCACAAAGTGGATCGAGGCAGAACCCCTAGCCAACGCCACCGCTCAAAGAAGTTGAAAGTTCCTATATAGGAACATTGTCACAAGGTTCGGGGTTCCATACTCCATCATCACAGACAATGGCACCCAATTCACAGATGCAGGCTTCAGAAAATTAGTAGCTGACTTGAACATAAAGCACCAGTTCACCTCCGTCGAACATCCCCAAGCCAATGGACAGGCCGAAGCTGCTAACAAAGTCATATTGGCTGGACTAAAACGGAGATTACAAGATGCAAAGGGAGCTTGGGCCGAAGAACTTTCACAAGTCCTATGGGCATATCGAACAACGCCACATTCCACCACAAAGGAATCACCCGTCCGATTAGCATACGGAACAAAGGCAATGATCCCGGTAGAGATCGAAGAAGGATCGCCTAGAGTGGTCCATTACAATGAAGAAGCCAACTCCCAACTTCAAAGGGAAGAGATCGACCTACTTCCTGAAATCCAAGAAAGAGCTTGGATCAGGGAAGAAGCACTAAAACGTAGAATGGCTTCCAGATATAATCAAAAGGTAGTGCCAAAAGGTTTCGCTGAGAATGATCTCATCCTAATCTGAAATGATATTGGAACAACTCGACCCGAAGAAGGAAAGCTGGCAGCAAACTGGAAAGGACCCTATCGAGTCATAGAAGTACTTGGGAAGGGCTACTACAGACTATCCGAACTCGACGGGCGAGAACTTCCTTGGTCGTGGCACGCCTGCAACCTATGAAGATACTATAGCTAGAGAAGGTAAAAGATCTCATCATAGGAGGCACTCTTTTTCCTGAAAAGGTTTTTTAATGAGGCACCAAGCTGAGATCCAGAGATTATCCAACTCAAAAGGATAGAAACTCTATATGTACATATTTTCATTTTCTTTTAAATAAAATATATTAGACCCTCTACAAAGTTTTCAAGACGCATTAATCTGAAACATTCATCGTCCGATTATAAAGCGACAGATCGGCAGGAAGTGAAAAACAAATTCACTTCACGATCATGATAAAGACCAACAAAGATGAAAACCAAATTCATCTAAAGGTCGACTAAACGAGGATTTAACCCACCTTCTATAAATCGGCAAAGATGAAAACAGAATAATGCAAGAAATTATCGAAAGTGATCCGAAGAAAGGACCTGACGAGGTCCTGATGGATTGCTAAATAATAACTTAAAAGACTGGCTGACATTAAGAAGTCGGACCAAGTCAAACCAAGTTATAAGTAAACCCTGGAAAGAGATCTGGCCAACCCTATAAAAGAGGATTACTTTAACTTAGAAGGGCTCGACATGACAAAGTCGGCCCAAAATATAAAGTTATAGAAGTGATCCCTGAAAGAGACCTGAACAAGGTCCAAGAAAGAGGATTACAAAAGTAACTTAGAAGGGCCCGACATGACGACGTCGGCCCAAAACATAAAGTTATAGAAGTAATCCCTGAAAGAGACCTGAACAAGGTCCAAGAAAGAGGATTACAAAAGTAACTTAGAAGGGCCCGACATGACGAAGTCGGCCCAAAACATAAAGTTATAGTAGTAATCCCTGAAAGAGACCTAAACAAGGTCCAAGAAAGAAGATTACAAAAATAACTTAGAAGGGCCCGACATGACGAAGTTGGCTCAAAACATAAAGTTATAGAAGTAATCCCTAAAAGAGACCTGAACAAGGTCCAAGAAAGAGGATTACAAAAGTAACTTAGAAGGGCCCGACATGACGAGGTCGGCCCAAAACATAAAGTTACCGAAGTAATCTCTGAAAGAGACTTGAACAAAGTCCAAAAAAGAGGATTACGAAATAACTTAATCCGACATGACGAAGTCGGCCCAAGACATAAAAGTTATAAACGTAATCCCTGAAAGAGACCTGAACAAAGTCCAAGAAAGAGGATTACAAAAGTAACTTGGAAGGGTCCGGCATGACAAAGTCGTCCCACATAAAGTGCAAAGGCTACAAAAAGTAATACTTGGCAGAGACCTCACAAAAGGTCCAAACAAAATAGGATTCTGTTTGTTGCCTCAAAGGAATCAAAGCTACAAGCACAAAATCAACTCGAAGAGATCGAACAACAAGGCTCCAGCATTACCAAAATCCTAGAAAAAGTGCCTCGACGAGATAAAGATCGACATAATACTAAAAGCGCGAAGTTGTGATAAAAACAAAATCAAAAAGGGCTACCCAAATCAGCCCCAAGAACTTGGAAGCTATTTTTGTTTTTCAGCCTAAGGTTGCTAAACAAGCAACTAAACAAGTGTCAACGGTCAACAAAATAAAACTTACAAAATAAAGAGTTTAAAAGTCCACAAGCCGGGCTATCTACATAATCAAGATAAAAAAGTCCAGTTAAACATCAGAAGCCTTCCCAGTAGCATCAGCATGGGGAGAAGGAGGGCGAGTCTGAATGGGCACAGCATCCACGGTCCCAAAATCTCGATTCAGGATTTGACAGTCCGGATCGGATACGGGATGACTGATAAACCACTATTTTATGGTTTATCTTGTGCTCAATTGAGTGGATTTTATCAACTCTTTACCCACTTATTCATACTATTTGCATGGTTTTACATTTGCCTTCCTAATTATGTGCTTTGATTGAAAACATGCTTCTTTGATCCAATATTGGCTTATTATTAATCCTCTCTTATTACCATTAGATGCCTTGATATGTGTGTTAAGTGATTTCAGAGATTACAGGACAGGAATGGCTCAGAGGATGAAAAGGAAGCATGCAAAAGTGGAAGGAATGCAAGAAGTTGGAGAAATTGCTAAGCTGTCCAGCCTGACCTCTCTGCACTCAAATGACTATAACTTTAGCTACAGAATTCCAAACGACGCGGTTCTAGTTGCGTTGGAAAGCTAACGTCCGGGGCTTCGATTTGATATATCATATGCTATAGTTTCCTTGACGCTAGGCGACGCGACCGCGTGATCCATGCGGCTGCGTCGCAGTGACAGAAATTCAGCGTGGCAAAATTCGAAAGCAGCGAATTCTGGACTGTTTTTGACCCAGTTTGCGGTCCAGAAAATACAGATTAGAGGCTATAAAGTGGGGGAATGCATTCATACATAGAAGGCTCTCATAATTCATAATTTTAGGAGTAGATGTAGTTTTTAGAGAGAGAGGTTCTCTCCTATCTCTTAGGATTAGGATTTAGGATTTCTCTTAGTTTTAGAGTGACTCTCAATCCCAGGTTCAATCTTCTTTTTTATTTCTTTTCTATTTAATTTATGAACTCTTTATGTTAAGATTGATCTTCTATTATTAATGTAATTCGAGGTATTTTCAGATTTAATTTTGCTTTGCTTTATTTATAAGTGCTTTCAATCTAACTTACATATTTTCTTCCTTTTGGCTTTGGTTAAATAATTGGTGACTCTTGAGTTATCAAACTCATTGTTGATTGAGAATTGGAATTCTTCAAGAATTAATTCATCCACTTAATTTACCTTCATAGTTAGAGGTTAATAAAGTGGGAGAAAAATCCAATTCTCATTACAATTGATAAGGATAACTGGGATAGGACCTCCAGTCTTCATACCTTGCCAAAAGTTTAGTTTACAGTTATTTATTTATTTTACTTGTCATTTAAATATATCTGTGCCCATTGCCCAAACTTAACATTCCCCAAAAACACACTTTTTCATAATCAATAATAAGAACATACTTCCCTGCAATTCCTTGAGAAGACGACCCGAGGTTTGAATACTCGGTTATCAATTTCAAAGGGGTTTATTACTTGTGACAACCAAAACGTTTGTATGAAATGACTTTTGAAGGTTTAGAAACTATACTTGCAACGAGGATCCATCCGCAATTTTCTAGACCACGCAAAAGTCCTCTCATCAAAATGGCACCGTTGCCGGGGAATTACAAACGTGTGCCTTATTATTGGTTATTGTAAATATTTTTTGATTTTTGCTTGTTTATTTGTTTTTATTTTTGTTTTTATTTTTGCTTTTTCATAAATTAAGAGGTTATTAGTTTTTATTTAGTTATTACAAAATTTTTCAAAAATTTGTTCTTAGTGTTCATCTTGATCTTCGAGTTGTTCTTCGCGTTCATCTTGACCTTCAAGTTGTTCTTAGTTGTTTTCTTCGTTTTGATCTAAAAATTTGAAATTTGGTGTCATTTTATTGTTTTTCTCTTTCCTCATTAAATTCAAAAATATTTTTAATTAATTTTTTTTTGAAAAAAAAATTTCAGATTTTTATTTTTAAAATTTTATCTTATCTTATCTTATTTCAAAAATCAAATTTCAAATTTCAAATTTAAAAATTTTCAGAATTTAAATTTAAAAATTTTTCAAATTTCAAATTTCAAAAATTCAAATTTCAAAAATTTAAAATTTCAAATTTCAAAATTTAATTTTCAAATTCAAAATTTAAATAACCTTTTAATTTAAATTTAATTTTATTTTTATTTTTAATTTTTATTTACTACTATGAACTCTCACCCCTTTGGCTATGAGTCTGGTTACAATAATGTTGCAGGAAAAAGAAATTACAATGAGAACAGGCATTAAGGTTGGAACAATCAAAGATGGGAGGAGCCACAAGGATTTGATCAACCCTCATGGCAACAACCACCTCCAATGGACTATCAACAACCACCACCATATGCCTATGAACCCTTTCCTCAACATAACTTTGGACCACCAAACTCACAAGCCAACTACCACCATTCACCTCCATATGACCCTAACCCTCAACCACCATACCAACCACCTTATGAGCCATATGAACCATATATAGAACCACCCCAATTCCAATCCAATCACTCCCAACCACCACCACTTTCTTTTGTATCATGTCCAAGTCCGGCAACCCGAGAAGCAGAGGTTTGCCTAAGGAAAACAGTAATTAAATTTCAAGCAACCGTTCAACAACTGGAGCAAGCAGTAATTCAATGGGCTTCTAAGCACTCAAATATACAAGGATCAGCCACAGCTCCATGTGGACAGTCTAGTGAAGAGCGTAGCATGAAGGAGATACCAGAAATCCCAGTGGACAAGACAGAGAATGAATTCGTACTAGAACAAGTAGAAGAAGCTGTCATCGTTCAAAAAGAAGAGTTGGTTGAAGACTTAGGAGATGCAGAACCTCCATGGGAAAGTCCAGTCATAGAGCCTCCTTCCAAGACAGTTGAAATTGATGCTAAGGAGGGTGTACAACCTCCAAAGCATATCACAGTTAAAGACTTGGAAGAGGTTATTCAAGAGATGGAGATTCAAGAAGAAGAAGCACAACCTCCCATGTCCTTGGAAAGCAATGAAGAGAAGATTGAATTGGAAGAAGGCTACCAAGAGGAAGAGGTTGAAATTGAAGAAGCTTGCAAAGAGGTGGTAATTATCAGAGAAGAGCACAAGGGAGTGGAGCTTGCAATTTCATTAAAAACACCTCCCCCTAAGTTGCCATCATCCTTCACAACATTCAAGTGGATAAAATTCATATCCCATAGATTTCTAATCCCACTTGAATATGGGCTACTGGAGACGGATGGTCAACTTAGAGCTCTTTGTGGCATTAAGAGTAAGAGGAAGATGGCCAGTGGTAAGAATTGTCAAGTAAGGTTCAACATGGTTGTGTGCTCAAAGTTTAAATGCAAAGGTTGGTGTAAAGCTCAACTGAATGGGTCTAGGAAGTTGTTTGGACGCTTCAGTGAGAATTCTAAAGCTGAATCACCCGGATGGAATCATGATAATCAACTTGAAGACGGGTGCAAAAGCAAGATTTGGGACCCCGGAATTCATTCTGGCAATCAACACTCTGGGGGGCCTTGTAACTTGCTTTAACTTACTTGAAGGCTTTCTGCACCTAGTTTGGGACCCCGGAGGCCATTGGAATCACAAACATTGGTGGAGATTTCTGGATGAGTTCAAGCACAAGCCACCATAACAGGAAGCTCATCAAATGTCCAACTTAAGGCCTCTAACTAAAAGTGCTAGGTGGGAGACAACCCACCATGGTATGATCGTTCTTTTTTTCATTTTTATTTAGTTTTATTTGTTTTTGAGTTTTATTTTATTATATTGAACCTGGAGTTTTGCATCACATTCATATTAACACTGCATTTTGCATTTTTTTCAGATTACAAAAAAAAAAGTGAGCACGCGACGCGACCGCATCAGCGACGCGTCCGCGTCGCAAGGAGATGGGAGATAATATTAATATGAACAGAGAGTTTCGCAGGAGCAGCGTTGGAGGCGTGCCAATGGCACAAATCACCCCACGCGACCGCGTCCGCGTTACATGGGAACTTTGGCCTCCCACGCGACCGCGTCACCCACGCGGCCGCGTGCCCTGAAAATTGACGTAAAAAAGGTGCTTGGCCGAAAGTTGTGCTGGAGTTGGGCTGAACTCGTGCTGGAAGCCCAAGCCCTCCCACGCGAACGCGTGACCCACGCGTCCGCATCATATTGAAAATAAGGCCACTCACGCGATCGCATGCCCCACGCGATCGCGTCACCCAGAATTTTGGCAAAAAGAGTTTCGAACAGAGAGTTGCGCGACCGCGAGGCTGCACTCGCGCCAATCGCACAAAATAGGCCACGCGATCGCGTGACCCACGCGATCGCGTGACCCACGCGTCCGCGTCACTTGACCTTCTTGCGCACCACGCGACCGCGTCACCCACGCGACCGCCTCGCCAGCGTCGCACAACTTATCCAGATCAGCCAATTTTCTTATCTTTTCTTCTCTCATCCTTATTTTTCTTATCTTTTCTTATTTCTTTCTTCTTCCTTTCTTATCTTCTTTCCCTTCTCATTCTTCTTATTTTTCTTTTTATTTTATTTTATTTTAATTTATTTGTATACTTTCATTCATTGCATTATTTTTATTGGTGTTAGAAATTTATTTGGGTCATTATTTCTATATTTTACTTGTGGATTATTAGAGGAATTATTTGACAATTATATATTTTTATTTTTAAAAGGGTTGCTTGCATGTTCAATTTATTATTTTCATTACATTATTTACCATGCATGCTATGTGTTTGTGAAAACGCCCGTATGGCATTGTGCACTGCTTTTCAGTATCTTTTATCCTACTACTCTGAATGCCTGCTTTTCACAAAACCCTTTTTCATATCATATTCATTCAATATAATTGTCATTACAAACATGTTGCTAAGACTTGGTAATCTAACTTGGACATTGAATGCTTGATCTATGCTACTCATGCCTTTGCCTGCATGCCAATAAACACCTTGCATTCAATTGTTATTATATGCACTAGCTATTTTCCATTGTTGGCTTTTCACATGTACTAGAGAGTGTGTATTAACATCATTCTTCTTTATTGTGCATTGATTACCACCTTTCCCGCTCTCTTCCTTGCTCTAACCTTTAGCTTTATAAGTCACTTTCTTTTTTCCTTTTCAGGATGGCCACCAAGAAGGGTAAAAATAAAGCTACTCCCAAACTACCGGCAAGGAAAGGAACAAAAAGAGCCCCAGCTGAGGAACCACAACCCCCGTCCACCTGCACATCTCAGCATGAACCGAGGACGGTGCAATCTTTAAGTGTGGGGAGGTCGATACCGATCTCCATGGGTTAGTTACTCCTCTATCTCAACAGCAATGATTTATTTTCCTTATTCATTGTTGCATTTGCATGTTTGATTGCATATTTGTTTAATTTTTTTTTTTTGCATATTTTACCACTTGGTTGAAGTAATATTTTCTTTTTCAAAGAAAATTTTTAGAGAATTTCACTAATTTGAATAAAATTTAATGTTACACTTGTTTGAAGAGATATTATACTGGAGCATGGTTTAGAACTTGAATACACAAAACCTGTGAGATTTTGAGCCTATTTAATTGGTTGCATTTTATTAACCAAAAATTTTGTTTTAGTGTGTATTTTTCTCTCTAAAATTGTGATTTTTGTCTTGCTTAATTCTATATTTCCATAATTTGATGTATGCATACACTTACATGATTGAGGTCTTTGTTTCACTGAGCTTACATACCCATATGGCCTTACCTTTCATTATCCTTTGCAAACCAATTTGAACCTATTTTATCCCTTTGTTCTTTACTTTAGCACATCATTAACTCTAAGAGGAAAACAATATTGTCCTTAATTTGAATCCTTGGTTAGCTTAGACTAGTGAGAGTGCTCATGAATTAACTGTGGGAAAATTGGGTTTGGAAATATTTGGTTTAAGAATTGGGTGTTATATATCTTTATGAAAATGTGAAAGAAATATTTAGGACATGTTCATGCATTCAATAATTTAATCATATGCATTGAGAAAAAAAAATATATATATAATATAATATAAAAAAAGGAGAAAAGAAGAAGAAAAAGAGAAAAAGAAGAGAAAAAGTGCAAATAAGAGAAAGGGGACAAAATGCCCCAAAGTAAGTGAAAGCAATGCATATATAATGTACTTGAAATTAGAATGCATGAATAATGTGGAAAACATGGTTGATGGATAGTTAGATTTTGTATTATGATTACATGGATTGTCTAAAGTTAGGTGGAAAGTTTAAGTTAATTAAGGATTCAGATTTTAGTCCACTTGACCAAATACAATCCTACCTTGACCTTAACCCCATTACAACCCTTAAAAGACCTCTTGATTTGTGTGTTTGTGCATTAAATTTTTATTGATTGGTAGAAGAAAAGCAAGCCTTAGAAAGCAAGGTTAGTAGAGAATTGAGAGAATCGAACTTTAGACACTTGAGTGATTAGAGTGTATACACTACCAGTGAGGGTTCGATGCTCAATTCCTTGTTCCCTGCTTTCATGAGCTATTTTCTTCTTGCAAGTCTATTTGTACTTCTTTTTTTTTATGATTTGAATTAGTGAAATCCAGTTCATATTTCCTCTTGAAAGATTTATTTACTTTTAACTAAGTAGGTAGAAATATTTTGCATGTAGTTACATTCATAGGTTGCATTTCATACATTCTACCATCCCTCTTCATCTTTATAGTTTCTCTTGAGCTTAGCATGAGGACATGCTAATGTTTAAGTGTGGGGAGGTTGATAAACCACTATTTTATGGTATATCTTGTGCTCAATTGAGTGGATTTTATCAACTCTTTTCCCACTTATTCATATTATTTGCATGGTTTTACATTTGCCTTCCTAATTATGTGCTTTGATTGAAAACATGCTTCTTTGATCCTATATTTGCTTATTATTAATCCTCTCTTATTACCATTAGATGCCTTGATATGTGTGTTAAGTGATTTCAGAGATTACAGGGCAGGAATGGCTCAGAGGATGAAAAGAAAGCATGCAAAAGTGGAAGGAATGCAAGAAGTTGGAGAAATTGCTAAGCTGTCCAGCCTGACCTCTCTGCACTCAAACAGCTATAACTTTAGCTACAGAGATCCAAACGATGCGGTTCTAGTTGCGTTGGAAAGCTAACATCCAGGGCTTCGATTTGATATATAATATGATATAGTTCCCTTGACGCTAGGTGACGCGACCGCGTGATCCATGCGGCCGCATCGCAGTGACGGAAACCCAGCGTGGCAAAATTCGAAACCAGCGAATTCTGGACTGTTTTTGACCCAGTTTGCGGCCCAGAAAACACAGATTAGAGACTATAAAGTGGGGAATGCATCCATACATAGAAGGCTCTCATAATTCATAATTTTAGGAGTAGATGTAGTTTTTAGAGAGAGAGGTTCTCTCCTTTCTCTTAGGATTAGGATTTAAGATTTCTCTTAGTTTTAGAGTGACTCTCAATCCCAGGTTCAATCTTCTTTTTTATTTCTTTTCTATTTAATTTATGAACTCTTTATGTTAAGATTGATCTTCTATTATTAATGTAATTCGAGGTATTTTCAGATTTAATTTTGCTTTGCTTTATTTATAAGTTCTTTCAATCTAACTTACATATTTTCTTCTTTTTGGCTTTGGTTAAATAATTGGTGACTCTTGAGTTATCAAACTCATTGTTGATTGAAAATTGGAATTCTTCAAGAATTAATTCATCCACTTAACTTACCTTCATAGTTAGAGGTTAATAAAGTGGGAGAAAAATCCAATTCTCATTACAATTGATAAGGATAACTGGGATAGAACCTCTAGTCTTCATACCTTGCCAAAAGTTTAGTTTACAGTTATTTATTTATTTTACTTGTCATTTAAATATATCTGTGCCCATTGCCCAAACTCAACATTCCCCAAAAACACACTTTTTCATAATCAATAATAAGAACATACTTCCCTGCAATTCCTTGAGAAGACAACCCGAGGTTTGAATACTCGGTTATCAATTTCAAAGGGGTTTGTTACTTGTGACAACCAAAATGTTTGTATGAAAGGACTTTTGAAGGTTTAGAAACTATACTTGCAACGAGGATCCATCCGCAATTTTCTAGACCACGCAAAAGTTCTCTCATCAATGACCGACCTCCGCTGAAGGAACTGAAGAAGTTGACACTTTAGCGGCAGGCACAGGGGGAGGTTCAACATCATCATCATCCGAGTCATCAGGGACAATCTTACCATCCCTCACAACATTGTCCAGGTTGAAGAGAGACAGATCAACCTCGGGAGCCAGAATTCGAACCTGCTCCTTCAGGTTCTCATAAGCAGCATTCACGCTGCCGACAAGGTGACCTTGGAGCTCGGAGTAATCAGTTCGGGCAGACTCCAACTCCTCCCTCAGACGCATTACGTCCCGATAGGATGTAACATAGCTGTCTTTATGCCTCAATGCCGTGTCCTCGGCCAACCTCACAGAAGCCGCCAAGGCAAGGGAGCTAGCCTTCTTGCTCTCCAGCTCTTTCTCCAGTTTGGACACTTTCGCTTCGAGCCCCTCCTTCAAGCCTTTCATCCGATCAAACTCCTGTTTAGCCTCCTCCATGAAGGCTTTGGTGGCATGAAGAGGAAGATTTTGGGCAGTGCGGTACAAGGCAGCCCCCATGTGCGCGATCTTAACACTACTCCGAGTTATAAACTCCAAATGGCAAAGGAGCGATACATCATCCATAGGGAGGACATCGTAAGGACCGATCTGCTAATCTACGAACTCAACCGCGTCAAAATCTGGGGCATCAAGGTTGAAAGGCTCAAGGGTTTTTTGCTTTTTGTTGGGAGGAGCACCAGAAGTAACAACAGAGGCTTGGGGAGGATCAATCAAACGAACCCGGGGAGTTGGGATTACCTTCCTCGCCCCAGGTGAGCTCGGAACGGACGGCTTCGACTGAGCCTGGGAAGATCCCTCCCCGGCCGCCTTGGCCGAGATGTTTTTTGCTGCGGTAGCTTTCTTCGCCCTTTTGAAGGCCTTCATAGATTCATTATCCTTAATCATCTCTGCAAAGCAAAACACAAGCAGTAAAGAATCAATTAACAAATCAGAAAAGAGCTTGCAAACAGTATAGGAGCAGACAAAAGAGGAAAATAAAAAAAATTAACTACCCAGTTCAGTTCAGAGGAGAGAGGGGTTGGTTAAAAACTTCTTTGTGTCGAGATTGAGAGGTTGACCCCAGGTCTCTTCCAGAACAGTCACAAAAGCTTGCTCAGCCGCATCCAATATTTCCCACGAATATCTAGATACCCTCACATCCTTTTGCCATTCCAAGGGAAAGGCGGGCTCGTCATTTTCATCTAGAAAAAATGGTCGAGCTCCTTCAACAGCTCGGACTTTAAAAAAGTAATTTTTAAAATCACGAAAAGATTCATCAAACATGGAGAAGACCTTCTTTCCCTGGGAAGCTCGGAAAGAAACCCAAGCAGCTTTTTTCTTTACTACCCCAGGCTTCGTCAAAACAAAGAGATAGAAGAAAAGAGATTGCGAGGCAGGAATACCGAATCCATGACACAACAATTGAAGGATTCCAGGATATGGGGTGAAGTTGGGAAGGAGCAACATTACAGGACCATAACAGGTTGGTCTCAAAATCAGTAAAAGGAAGGGTGATACTCATCGGGCCAAAAAAGAAATCGTAAGCATAGAAAAAAGGGCGATCTCCAGCAACCCAAGTAGAAAAACAAACTCTCTCTTCAGAAGTGGGAGGTACAAGTTTGTAATTATTTTCCTCACCAGCACTACTACAAACCCTATGAAATTGCCTAAGCTACTGACAAAATTCAGAATCAACCAAAGAAACACACAAGAGAACCATTGAATCCACCAAATCAGCCATACCCTCAGGGACCTGGAAAGATGTCTCAACAATGTTCTTGCGAGAAGACATGAAGTCAACTAGTCCTACAGCAAGAAGAGAAGAAAACAGATTACTAATCCAAAAACATCTCGGATAAAAACAAAACATCTCAGAACAGCTCGGATAAGCGCGATTCGGAGCAATACAAACAAAAGAAAAACCCCGGGACTCACACTAGAGATCTAGGGGCATCCTTTTGGGGGTAAGTTAGGGAGCAAGGACTTAAGGAAACACTACAAGTTTACATCTCTACACGACCTGACAGGAAGATAACACTCTGAGAAGAAAAGTCGCGAGTTACAAATCAAAAATCATCAAAATAATTACCTCCCAAAATTCATAGTCTCAGACAGAACTAACAAGCAACAAAAGCATCAAAAGGAAGTCAAGAAAATGCACTCCGAACAAAAGGCAAAAATTAAATTATGGGTATCGTTATCTCCTACAAAGGTACAACAACAAGGAAAGCCACCAAAACAGAGCAGAAGTCAATGGGCAATCTTTTGAAATTGTGAGCAAGATACAGTTTTTTCAAAAAGCAGCCAGAAGCAACAGTAGAACATGCAAAACCCTAGGAAGCCTCAAACAGAAATACCAGGAATACGCATAAAAACGAAAAAGAAAAAACACATCACAGCGACAAGTAAACACAAGATCATAGAAAGGTTCAAGCTTTTTTCAACATGCAGTCAAATGACAAAGAAAACCAAAGGCAAAGCGACGAAAAAAGTGAAGAAACTGTAAATAGAACCAACCTGGAAAAAAGCGGAAAGCTTCAGAAGAATTGAAGATGGAAAGACGGAATCACTAGATCGCTGAATGATGCCGCAACACAAGAAAAGGCCAAGCTATAGGCAAAAAACAGAAAGCGAGAGAACGAAGGGAGAAGTTACAAAGAAAATGAAGGAGAGAAACCGTTTCTGATTGCAAAAATTCAAAATAAAAGCCAAGGGAAACGGGGCAATTAATATCAATTAATGAAGGTATTAAACCCTCACACGTTCCCAAGAACAAAGCGCTGATATAAAAAGCGCGCGCTTTTAGAAGAAAACGTTCCACATTCAAAAAATTTCTACAAGGAAAGAAATCGACAAATGCTCGAGTTCGGCTTCACTAGAGAAGGATCAAAGTCAAGGACTCGACCTCAAAAAAGAAGACTGAACTCAAGCAGGGGCACTGTTCACACCCTGGGTCGAGCTATCCGATCTGGGATGTTCAGTAACAAAGCGACCGACCTCTTCAGGTCAGGCTATCCGACCTCTTCTCAAAGAGCTCAGTCAAATCGACAGGAAAGCCCAAAAAGGGGGCCCAACTTAAGGAATATGACCCAAATCCAAAGGCATTCCAAGCCTATAGAGAGAGGGGCGGTTCCCTTGAAGATAAGCTGACCTCACCGAAAGATAAGATAAGATAAGATAAGATAAGATAAGATAACTAACTTATCTTATCTAAAAAGGTCACTATCACACTATTATAAATATACTGGAGCACCCAGGTATAACTCATACTCTGATTCTACTAAAAACCTATTTAATACCCATGCTAACTTAAGCATTGGAGTCTCTTGCAGGTACCCCCCACCCTCCGGTGATGAAGGATCAACAGTGCAGCCAAGCTCAACAAGTCGTACACGACAGCTCCGGCCTCCATTTACAGCCGGACACGTCATCTCTGACCAGCACAGAAGATCTCATCCAAGATTGACCTACAGTTTCAGGTAACCCTCAGAATAGAAGCCATCGTGGTCAAGGTGTTGGATAAGCATTATGGCTACATGGCTCTTATGCATAAGCTTCGGATAGTATGGCTACACGGTTTGATTTGTTGGATGTAGGGTTTGGGTATTTTTTGGTTAAATTTGATATTGCTGCGGATCATGAGAAAGTCATTCTTGGTGGCCTGTGGTTGATAGACGGTCACTATGTTGCAGTAAAGCCATGTGACGTAGATTTTAGGCCATGCGAAAAATCTTTCGGATCAACGCTAGTATGTATTCAAGTCTCGGGACTTCTAATTTGGTGCTACCAGGAACAAGCAATGTTGCAAATTGCTTCTGCAATAGGGGTTCCGGTGAAAGTACACTTGGCCACTAAGCTTGCAAAGAGAGGAAAATATACCCGAGCTTGTGTTCAAATTAATCTTAGGTTGCCTATAATCAAACATATTATAGTGGAGGGTATGACTCATGAAGTGGAGTACGAGAGTTTACAGCTTATTTGTGCTACTTGTGCACGGTATGGGCATGATAAATCATTGTGCATGGAGAAGGAGTCCTTGGAAGGAAACAATGATTCTTTTGGTGATGGAAAAAATAATGAAGCCCCGACACTAGTGCCACACAACAATCACGAGATTCAAAAAGGCTGAATCAGAAGCTCGCGATTTGGGTGAGAATTCTCGTAATTTGGGTGAGAAATAAGGAGTTGTTAAAGGGAAGGATGCGGTTACGGAATCATTTGCTCCTTACGTGCTTGATGGTCATGTTAATGAGGCATGCATGGATGATGGAGAGGGCTGGCAACAAGTGCTGCGTAAGGGAAAATTCACAATGGGCCAGCCATCAGGTTTGAAGGACCAAGATGGAAAGCAGCACAAGTATGGTTCGAGAAGGGTTTCAAGGCCCAATTTGCATAGTGATGGAGGCAAATCAATTGGCATTATGATAGGGAAGCGAGAAAAACATGAAATTGCGCCATCTCCATCGCGCATAACTCCTGCACGTCGTGGAATTTTTCTACGGAAGTGTCCGCGGCCTTCCTCCCTGCAGAACTCGCCAGTTGATAAAAATGGTGGCGCAACGGAGGAAACCTTAGTAGATTGAAGCATGGCAGGTGCAGCGTTAGGGGGTCCGAAGGTGGTAATTATTGAGGATCAGAGTGTGCCAGTACCGCAGGACAAACCACCTATTGAGGTTGGTGATTCTATTTAGAGTTTATGTTCTTATTTATTCTGTCTCTATTATTTCTGGATAGTTTAAATATGATTGTTTGGAATATTAGGGGTGCTTCTAATAAGTTAGCCCGGGTGCATTGTAAGGAACTTGTTAGGAAATTTAGACCTGTTTTCTTTATTGTGGTTGAAATTCACTCCCCTTTTCAGCATTTAAAATTATTTTGGGAAAGGTTGGGATATCACTCTGTTGGTATAGTAGAAGTAGAGGGGCATTAGGGGGTATTTGGTTTCTATCCTCTATGAAGGGTGTTTGTTGTAAGTTCATTGATGCTTTTGATCAGGGTGTTACTGTTGAGGTTCAATTTGATAATTTAATTTGGAGGTGTAGTGGTATTTATGGCAGTCCTCAATTTAATAAAAGGGTTCTCCTTTGGGATTATCTTGTTGCACAATCCATAGTTTTTCAAGGACTTTGGATTGTTCTTGGTGATTTTAATGAAGTCAAATTTTCTCATGAATCTAAGGGCTGTCAATTTTCTCATCAAAGAGCAGACATGTTTGCTACTTCATTAGGGAATAGTAGTTTGTTTGGCCTGAAGACTATTGGGAGGCAGTTTTCTTAGTACAGGAGGGTGAAAAGTTATGTTGACGTGGCAAAAATATTTGACCGAGTCTGTATAAATAGTAGTTGGTTATCTATCTTTTCAGAGGCTTATGCAGAAGTTTTAAATAGGCTTCAATCTGATCATTGCCCTATTCTAGTGCATTGTAAAGGTCGTCCTCAGCCTAAAGAGAATCGACCTTTTCGATTTGTTGCTGCTTGGGTTACTCATCCCGGGTATAGGGATATTGTGAATCAGTCATGGTGGTTTGGTAATAGAGGGATTCATGGCAAGCTTTCGGAAGTACAGAAGAATTCACTAGAGTTTAACTCAAAGGTATTTGGTAACATTTTTGTTAGGAAATGTGAATTAGAGCAGCAGATTAATTATTTACAGAAGCGTTTGGAAGTGGTGGATAGCATTTATTTGTGTCAGAAAGAGCAACAATTGCTTGATAATTATAATAATACTCTAGTGCAAGAAGAGCTCATATGGTTCCATAAGTCTATAGAGCAGTGGGTAAGGTTCGGGGATAGGAATACAAGATTCTTTCAATTTCAAACTCTTGTGCGAAGGAAGCATAATAAGATTCATGGCTTTTTTCTCAAGGAAGGAGTGTGGGAAACTGATCCAGAGGTTCTGAGTCAAGAAGTAGAGTCTTTCTATAAAAGCTTATTCTGTCGTTTGGTTGATGTTGATTTGGGTTACCTTGGTGATGTGCCTCTTCCTTCTCTGAATGAGGAAGCTTGCAATAATCTTACGGCACCAGTTACTATGGAGGACGTCAGAACAGCTGCTTTTCACATGAACTCTTTTAAAGCTCCAAGTCTTGATGGGTTTCAAGCTTTCTTCATCAAAGAATATTGAGAGATCATTGGTCTTGATGTTTGGAAGATGGTTAAGCAGGCATTCTCCGGTGTTACTCTTGATCCAAGAATGATGGAGACTTTACTGGTTCTTATTCCAAAGGTTGAATCACCGGTATCTATGAAAAATTTCAGGCTGATTAGTCTCTACAATGTAGTTTACAAGACCATTACGAAGGTCCTTGTTAATAGGCTCCGTCGTCATCTTGCGGAGATTGTTAGCCCGCTTCAAGGAGGATTTATTCCGGGATGAGGAACTCCTGACAACATCATTATTCCTCAAGAAGTCCTCCACTTTATGAAGAAGACTAAATCAAAGAAAGGCACACTGGCCTTTAAGATTGATCTGGAGAAAGCTTATGACAGAGTTGACTGGAGGTTTTTAGCTCATACCCTTAAGAGCTTTGGTTTTCCTATTCCTACAATTAATTTGATTATGAATTGTGTTACTGCTTCCTCCTTATCTATTCTTTGGAATGAGAATCGTCTGAATGACTTTACTCCTAGCCGAGGTCTTAGACAAGGAGACCCTATGTCACCCTATCTTTTTGTGTTGTGTATGGAGCGATTGGCATACTTTATTAGTCATCAGGTTGATTTGGGCTTGTGAGAGCCGGTTACTGTTTCTAGAGGGGGACCAAGAATATCCCACTTAATGTTTGCGGATGACTTGCTTCTATTCTGTAAAGCTACAAAGAGACAAGTGTAAAATATGATATTGGTTTTAGAGACTTTTTGCAAAGCATCTGGGATGAAGATTAATGTGGAGAAGTCTAAAGCGCTTTGCTCCAAGAATGTCTCTACAACAAGGAAAGAGGTTTTCACTGGGGTATCCTCTATCAGATTTGTCCAGGACTTGGGCAAGTATCTTGGAGTTACCCTTAGCCATTCTAGGGTGACCCGTTCAGCTTTCAATGGTGTCCTGGATAAGATTTGGAGTAGACTAGCAAGTTGGAAAGGGAGTTTACTCAATCGGGCTGGTAGACTCTGCTTGGTTAATTCTGTTGTAACCGCTATTCTCACGTACCAGATGCAGGTCTCTATTTTTCCTAAAGGAATCATTAGTAAATTAGAGTCTATGATGAGAAATTTTCTTTGGGAAGGACAAGTTGATGGAAGAGGATTGAATCTTGTTAGTTGGAAGGTACTGGTTACTCCAAAAAAATATGGAGGTTTGGGGATTAGAGATCCTTATTGTGTGAATATTGCTCTTCTTGGAAAGCTAGTTTGGACTTTTTCCCAGCAGCCAAACAAGTTATGGCTCCAATTGTTGGATGCCAAATATCGATCATCTCTATATGACTGTTTTAGTTGTCCTAAGAATAAGGACTCTCCCATTTGGAGGAGTCTTTGCAAGGCTTGGGAAGTGTTGAATGATGGATTTTCTTGGTGTATTGGGAATTTGAACCAGAATTTTTGGTTTTCTAGCTGAAGGAGAAAAGAACGGTTATCTAATGAGATGGATTATGTTCACATTTCTAATTTGAATCTCCGGATACAGGATATTTGGTCTGCTGGTAGGTGGCATTTGGATACTCTTTATTCTCCTTTATCTCAAAATATGAAAGGTAATATTCTCTCTTACAATCTAGATGTGCAAGCAGGTCCGAAAGTAGGTTGGTATTGGTTTGGGTCTGCTGCCAAAGTCTATGACTCACGCAATGGTTACTTGTGGTTGTGTAAGCAGCTGTTTGGTTCGGTGGAGCGGGATAATTGACTTTGACTTTGGCGTCAGCTTGTTCCGGAAAAGCACAAGTTTTTGGCTTGGTTATGTCTTAAGGAGGCTCTTCCTACTGCAAATTATCGCTTTAGAAGAGGGATGTCGTCATCGGATAGGTGCCCAAGATATCTTTCTAGCCAGGAATCCGTTTTACATTGTATGGCATATGTTGGATATTTCTTGTCATCCTTTGGATTTGAAGAACTGGTCCTTGTATCATAGCAAAGAGCATCCGTTCAAGTTCTTTTCGGGACTTTGGTGGATATGACGAGCAAGGAATAATGATATCTTTAATCCTCATGAAACGTGGCCTCCGGAAAAAGTGATTTGTCTGGCATTAACTTCAGAAGAGGAGCTTAGGAATATTTTTGAATTACAACGTATGTCCCTTCTCTCTACTTTAAATGATTTTTGGAATCCCTATCTATTGGTACTTTTAAGATTAATTGTGATGCTAGTTATCTTGGTTCGGGTGATAGTATTGGTTTTGCTTGTGTTATTAGAGATTGTAATGAAAGTTGGCAAAGGGGGTGTTTGGGAATGATTGAGAGTAATAATATTCTTCAAGGGAAATTATTTGCTATTTGGAGAGGATATCTCTTAGCTTGGGATGTGGGTCAACGAAATGTTATCTGTGAGACAGATTGTGTGGAAGCATTTAATCTTATTACTAATCACCAAGATGGTTTTGGGTTTATTGATCCATTGGTGCTCAAAATAAGAGATATCATGCATTGAAATTGGCGTGTTGACTTACGTTTATATGAGAGATGCAAACACACTGACAAATACTATGGCAAAGATGGTGATGAAGTTACAACTTTCTCATGTGGAGCTTCCTTCACCTTGGGAGGAGTTTAAGAGTAGTCTTAAATGGGACTGTGCCTCTATTTAAACAGTTCCTTTGTTTTGTTTGTTTTATTTTTCTTTGTTTAATTTATTTCAATCACAACAAAAAAAATCAACAAAAAACTACTCCCCCGTTTGCTTCTTGCGTCCCTACTTATTTCACTCATTTTCCCAAAATTTAACCCCAAATCTTTAGAGAATCAGAGTCTAGAGTGACGCTTCTTCTCCTCCAATGCTGGAGAGTAGAGACTAGAATGGAGTCACGGTCATGGAGAGAGGCAGAGAGCAGAGCTTCTTCTTCTCTGACTTTGGAGAAAACCCGCCGTCCTCCGCCTGAGAGCAGAGCTTCCTCTTCCGAGCTCGCCGCCGCGCCATCCTCTTCATGTAAGTTCCTCTCTCTCTCTCTCTCTCACACACACACATTGTGATTTGTAAATCTGCATGTAACTTCTTCTTCTTCTACAGACTCGTCATTGCAACGTCTTTGCCGGTTGCCGCTGTTATGAGCCCGTCGCTGTCGCAGCTTTTTGTAAGTTCCTCTCTGCCTCTCTCTGATTATTATATTTATTTTTGTAATTTTTGTATCTACTATTTTCATTATGAAATTATGAATTTGCTGTTTGTTAAACCTAATTAACATAATCAATTCATCACATTACTTCAGCTCAACTAGTCTCACACATTAGATTTACAATGTGATTAGATAAAACACTAGGTTGAATGGGACACTAAGTGATGAATTCAGGGCCATCATACCATGGATATCTTGGTTGGTTCACTCCATGCTAGTGAATGGTGATGTTATAGTTAGCTCTGTTATACGCATCAATAATTATGCTTTCTCCTTTCGTAACATACAATGTTGGCCCTGAAAATTCTCCATTTACGGTTAAGATATTCTTTGTACTGCAAAGCTTTGTGAAGGGAGCATCTCTCACCTGCAATATAATTTAATTTGTTATATGTTAATGCTAATTATATATATGACTTAATTAAGCAAGAATCTAGGTAAGCATATATATATATATACCATAAACTTGTGATGCCTCAAAGCCTGGGTAGTGACAAGAACATTTAGGAACAAAATTCCTAAGAACTATAGGACCGATGGTGTGATTCTCATACATATTATATATGGAGAATTTGATGATGTAATATGAAATTGGAAATTGTAGCTTGTATGTTTGATATGAATTGATGATAGGGACATTGGTTATACATAACTGCTCTTTGAGATGTGTTTGTGCATATGTTATTGTAACAGTTGTTCAGAATAACTGATATTCTGTTGTTTCATGGCAGGGCATATGAGCATATTGTTCTTGTGCATTATAGAGAAACAAGTGAGGTGACTCTTCATAACTTGATTCTCGATAAACATGAATAACCCCCAATTTTAATGTGTGCATAAATGATGGATCAATAATAAAATCTACATTCATTTTTTTTCTTTCGTTTTCTGCTTTAGATTGGGATTTGAAGTTGTAGCAAACCATGGTGGAAATGTTTCCCTTGAACTCAGCTGATGCAACATACACAAAAATCAAAGGAATGCTTTCTACCCTTGGCGATCCATTCACTCGGATTATCATTCCAAAGGTCTTACACTAACATTCCCTTTCTCTGTATTACTTTCTTGTTGAACAGAAAATACTATTCATAACTAGAGAGATGATCAAGAATCCAATAGATTATAGGTCATAAATGAACTATTCAAATAATACTATTTCTTAGATCGATAAATCTATTCTTCAGCTTCTGTGATTTGGTTTAATGGAGGTTTCAATTTATAAGAATACCAAGGATTTAGAATTGGAAGTGATGGGAACTTACAAGGAGTAGGCCTCTTCATAAATATTGAACCAAGAACTGGACATTTGGTTAGTGATCTGCAACGAACCACTTTAAAAATTTGTGCTGATTGTTATGAGGTCAATTTGTTATGCTATTGAGACTTACCCCCACTTAAGGAAAACTTGGTTTCGCCTTCCCATTCTTGAGACTCATGTCAGTTTACGCCATAGAACCTTTTATCTGTTGTTTCATGAGTTTCTTACTACAACAATATTATCTCTTAATATCACCTGGTAACAAACTCATTGATTTTCGAGTTGAAATCACAGGTGGTTTTATCCTGCATTGAAGGCAGTCCAGTTGCTCGTACTGGTATTCATCAAGGGGATGAGTTGGTTGAGATAAATGGTATCAAACAAATATCTGAAAAGGTACTATCCTAGTAGTAGTGTGGTCTTGTTCACATGGCAAATTATTGTGTTAGTCTTAATGGTATTGTTATGCATTTCATCATGGCACATGGAAGCCTTGAGGCTTATACCATGTTCTTCCTTGTCCTTCAATGGCTTCATGGTGGCTCATCAAGCATACTCTGGTCCTAGTCGAGCAGGAAGGGGTCATCAAATTATTACATAGAAGATCACATTTCATCTAGCCTTGTCATCTTCCTTCTGTTATCCATCTTATCTTATATTACAGTTTCAAATTTGATGTTGGATTAGATTGGATTATATTTTAGGTTTAATATAATATAGAATTTCAATACTAATGATTATATTGAGACAAAATATTTTCTTTTTTTTTTGAAAGCTATTTCAATTATTATTTAGACTTTTAAAAGTTATATATTTATACTACAGTACATATGAAAGGGCTGTTGGATACGAGGAAATCTATATAGCATAATGGATGTTGGTGGTCAAATTGGGGTGAAATAAATCACGACATATATTGATCTTTTATCAAATATCTGATCCGCATTCTTTTCTTTTAGAAACCATACCTGGTACATATCTCCATGTTGCATGAGCATTATTCTCTTCAAGAGTTTCTATCAACAACTATGATACTGCAGTCTTTTATTTATTTATGTTGTTATTTGTACCATTTGGTGTAGGATTCCCAAGGCAAGTTCCCCTGTTGATTTGATCATACAAGTTGATCAATCCAGCTTTCATTTGCATAAGGTTTGTCAAATCTCTCATTTAATTCTATAGAACACTTGACGTACTTATATCATACGAACGATCAGTCTTTGTGTCTAAAACCAAATGATTTTATGACATGATTTGTATTGTAGAGATTTAATTCTTAGTAATCTGTATAAAGGTCTTAAAGTTAAAAATTTATTCTATTCAAAATGTTCTTTCTGAGAAGTTATTTTTTAAGGGATTAGTCACCGCTATTAATAATAAATATTCTAAAAGAAGACAATAAAATAAAATAATCCATTTAGAATAGCTAGTCCTTCTCAAAAGCAGATGATTTAGCAATAAGTTTCCTCTGACTGATGGTTCCTATATGAAAATTTAAGTATTTTACTTTTAAAATTGAGATGTGCTATTTATTCTCATTATTACTTTTGAATAGGGTATGAGATCAATTAATGTAATAATTGTTTACTATTTTTTAAATAAAAAAATTTAAAAAAATATAGCTATTAAAATCGACGGTAGCGTTGTCACTTTTTAAATTTAAAATAGACAAATAAAACAAAATATAGACAAAAAATTTGTCGGTATCTAAACAATTAAATCGACGGCCATTGTGTCGATTTTATTGAATTAAATATAGACAAAAACGTTGTCGATTTTATATAATAATATCGACGGCAATGTTGTCGATTTTATTAAGCAGTAAAATTCACAAACTCATATTATAGACGAAAATATTGTCAATTTTATTGAATCAAATATCGACAGAAATGTCGTCGATTTTATATATTAATATCGACGGCAACATTTTCGATTTTAGTAAGAAGGTAAAATTCTCAAACTCATATTTTAGACGAAAATATTGTTAATTTTATCAAATTATTATTGACGGCTAGGCAAGCCATCGATTTTATTAGAATTAGCCGTCGATTTTAATATTATCGGCGGCCTAGCCGTCGATTTGAACGATGTTTCTTGTAGTGTGTTTTTGTTTTTTTTAAAACAGAATATTGTTAGTTTTTTAAAAAAGCAAATAATCTATTTTTTTTAATAAAAGTATTTTTTTAAGATGTATCCAAATAGATTTTAAATTGAATAAAATTACTTTATTTTGAAGGAAAGTATTTTTTTCACTCAAAAAAATCAATCTAAACTAAGTTATGGAGAAAGTAATAGAGCAAAGCAAACTCTAAAAGATAATTTGCGCCTAACATGTAGGTACTTATTGAATCCTTACAAGAGAAAATAAATACTCATAGTTGCAGGCTCAAGCATGCATCCCAAGAGGTTGAATATCTATCTGCCAGTAGAAAAAAAATGATGAATCAGAATAATATACTCTACCATATACAACTCATCATATTTATTCATGAATAGTCAATAGCTTAATAGCTACAAAGAATAAAGTTAGTAGTTAATTTACCCGATTATCCATGTGAACAAGAAAGTGAGAGAGAGACCTTTAGCAGATTTTGCAGTGTAGTTTGTGATTATTTGAGGTATCTCAGCAATAACTCAAACAATGACACTGATTACACCTAAAATGTAAGAAGCTGTCTCCCTTGTACTGCTGCTCATGTGGTATAGAGAGAAGCCCTCTAAGGCTCTCATAGTCATTGTTGCATCAAAGTAGAGGAACCT
The DNA here is from genome assembly GCF_000816755.2 of Arachis ipaensis. Taxonomy (NCBI): domain Eukaryota; kingdom Viridiplantae; phylum Streptophyta; class Magnoliopsida; order Fabales; family Fabaceae; genus Arachis; species Arachis ipaensis. The sequence goes on along the minus strand of NC_029790.2, from coordinate 100,063,304 downwards.
TGTTTGTTTCTCTACAATCCTGAAAATCAGGTGAAGAAAGGAACATAATGAATCAGCAGCACAGAGTCTTCTTTGAATATAGTACTAATCTAATCACATGAAAGTTGACTTAGATTTGCTGCATAACAAGCAAAAAATGTGCCAAATAAAATATAGCAGTATATCCCAATCATGGCAATAACCTATAATCAAGCAATAATATCTATATCTATAATCTATAATAGAGGTAATGACCAAATCAGTACCCGAAAGATTCAAACACTGACATTTTGGTACCTCACTATTGTTATTGACAAAATGGTACTTGAATGTTTTAAAAATTTGTCAAGCGTGTCCTCGTGCTTGCCGGACCATAGCTCCGATGAGTACGATGCTTAGGTAGACACCGATTTTTGCTGACAAGATAGGTTTTATTTGAGTTGGAATTTGTAATTAAGAAAGTCATTAGCCTAGCTGAAAATTAACCTAATTCAATTTAATTTTGCCCCAAATCAAATGGATTTGGCCTAGCTAAAACCCAATTAGCAACTGCTGTTATTAGTTACTGACTTACTGTGACTTGGTGTGTCACACTACGTGTAAAATTGAAAGGTCACGTAGAGAGGGAGAGACGTTGCTCTGAAAGCTTGGCGCGAAGAAGAACTAGACGATGTGAGAGACATTGTCGAATCAAGTGCAAGGGTTAGCAAGTGGCATCATCGCCTCTCTATTCTTCGCTAGGAGCTACTCTACGAATAGATAGGCTCTGCTTCATGTTGATTGTTTCAGTAATGGCCGTTATTGTGGTTTGTTTTATATGCTTGTAACATCTTATTTATTCATTGTATCTTCCCTCTAATATTTCTTAGATGGATCGTATAGTTATGTTTGTATATCATCACATGGGTTCCTTGAAAAGGGGTAGAGACGGTAATGTGATATACGATGGGGGTTTAGTTACTAAGATACACAGGGTGAATGTGGAGACATGCAATTTATTTTTGTTGAGCGGTTATTTTTAGACTTGGGTTACCCTGGATATAATGAAGTATATTGGCTAGAACCTGGTTTCAACTTAGGTAAGGGTCTTAAAGTGCTTAGGACGGATGCTGAAGTGATGAGGATGTGTGAGAGTGCGATGAAGAATGACAACACTATCCATCTCTATTTTGATCATCCCATTGATGCCAACCCTGAAATCCTTGACGAAGATGTGGTGTCTGATGGTAGCAGTGAGAGTGTGGTTGAGGTCAATTCACTTGGTGATGAGAGGGAAACTGAAGTTGTGAATGACTGAATGAGGCCACTGGTGAGGTTAATGAGTTGAATAAGGCTTTGATTGTTTTTGTGAACGAGACTTTGAATGAAGTTGTGATTGAGGAGAATGTTGATGTTAACGAGTCGAACAAATGTGAGGGTGGTGTTATGAATGAAGATGTGAATGATGGAAATGGGGATAAAGACACTGAAGAAGATGCAGCTCCAGAGAAGGTTGTTAAGAAGGTGAGAAAGAGGCATCCAAGGCCACCACCAAGTGGTTTATCCTAAGAAAGAAGAGCTGTTGAATCTGAACAACCTGAGGGTGATCCTCGAGAAGCTAAAATAGTAAATGAATCCACACATGAGACCAATGATGATGATGCTAATTGTAAGAACCAGAGCTTTTCACGTAAAATCATTTTAATAAAATAATTTTAATGCCCGGAATAGATTCAAATTTAAAAGTTTTAATTTGAAAATATAAAGGTAAAATTTAATTTTAATGAATTTTTCTGAGTTAGAAAATGTATTTTCTGCAAAAAATCGAAAAAAATCGTGAACTGGCAGTTGAATCGGTCGAACCGGTTTAAGTCTGTCCGGTACTGTATTTTGAGAAAAATAAGATTTTGAAAGTTGATTTATTATTTTGAAAGGATAAAAATAATTTAGAATTGAAAACCGGGTACTAATCTTAAAGGTTTCGTCCAAAGTGGGCTAAACGGACCAAAAACGCTAACGGGTTAGACCGGGCCCAAACCGGGCCCAAGGCCCAACATATATAAGCTCATTAAATGAGCTTTTCAGCTCATTTCCACCAAAATAAGAGAGAGAGGCGCGGTTTTAGGGGAAGAGAGGAGAAGAGGGGTTTCACTATTCACCTCCATCTTCCGGGAGCCATAACTTGAGCTACGAAACTCCGATTGACGAGCCGTTCACGGTCACGCGAAGCTCTCGATGAGATCTTCCTTTCTATCTAAGAAAATTAGGTAAGAACTTGAAATCCACTCCCCAGTTTCCTTCCCTAACTTCTACATTTTTGGGGGTTTGGTTTTTGAGTGGATTTTGTGGTTTTGCTTGTTTAGGTGATCTCTTGTAGCGGGTAATTGTTGGAAATTGCCCCAATTCTCTTTAGACAAGATAAAGTTGCTCATAAATCCTTGTGGTGTTGTATGTTGTGGTTTCTAGGTTTTGATTTTGTTATATATGTGATGTTAGATTGAGTTTTGGTGTTTGTTGGAGTTGGTTGAGGCTTTGAATCGAGCTTGGTGGCTTCGTTTTGGTGTTTAGTGCGTTTGGAAATCGGCCAAGGTATAGTTTCGGTTTCCTTTATGTAATATGTAATGTTTCTGGACATTTAGACTAGTTGACCTTAAGATAGGATTGAATTATGTATGTGGCATGTGAGTTGTGATAAAGATTTTATGAGTTGTGTATGTTAGAGTTTGATTATGATGTTGACGAGAAAATTGATAATTGGTATTGTTGATGTGGATTGATTGATGTTGTAGTGGTGTTGTGTGGAAGGAATTTGAATAATAACGATAATGATTATATGATTTTATAATGATTGTTGGTATTTTAATGATTATGAAGGTTGATGATGAATGTGAGATTTATTGTTGTTGATGAGGGTTTGTTGATATGGTTGATGATTGATGATGAATATTAATGTTGGTAATTGGAGATGAGTGTCTAAGGAGTTGATAAATTGAGATATTAAATATTGAGATTTGTTATGGTGGTTGAGAGTTGTTGGTATTGTTGATGATAAATTAATGATGATTAATGAGAATGTTATTGGTGAATGGGTAGAGTCATGAGTCTTTATGATGATTGAGGAATGTGATGGTGGAGGATCGTTTATAATGCTATTTATATTTGATGATTGAGGTTGAAAAAATAGAAATGTGAAGGAAAATTTGGTATGAATGGTAGAATGTGATACAAAGAGTGAGTTATGATGTAAATTGGGGTTTGATATGGTTTGGTTTGATTTTGGTTAAGGATTGTGGAAAATTGAAGCTTTGTGAGCTTTTGGTAAAAACTGATTTTTAGAGAACTTTGACGAGTCATAACTTGTGCCTCAATTTTCAAAATTTTTTGAAACTTGTTTAGATTTAAAGTTCATTGAAAACTCTTCAAATTGATATAAGTTTGTAAAATTTGGATTTTTGTAGAGGGAGTTATGATCATTCAAAATTTGGTGTCAAAATCTAAAATTCTGTAATGTTGCAGAATTTTGTGATTTCTGGTATGTGCACACTCACAGCCTTGTGCACATGCATAGCCCTGTGATTTTTCGATATCTGTGCGCACGCACAGCCTTGTGCGTACGCACACACAGGGGAAGGCTTACTGTTGGCAGCGTTAGCACAGCCTGTGCGCGCGCACAACCAATGAAGATTTACAACCTGTGCGCTCACACACATTGGGAAAGGCAGTCTGTTGGGGCACTAGCACAGCTTGTGCGAGCGAACAAAATTGTAAAATTTGGTACTTGTGCACACGCACACCCTATGCGTACGCACACGTTTTGAAATCCTTTTGGGCGTGCGCATGCACACCCCTGTGCGTACGCACACGCCCTGTTTTACAACTTAAACCTTGTTTATAAACTATTTCACCTTCCCAACAAGTTATATACTTCTGTGACACCTATTTAAGATTCTTTGACTTATTTTCGGGTATCAAAGCATGGGAAAGGTCCAAGGAGATTTAATTTGGGTTTTTCTTTGAAGAGTTAGAGAACGGAGGTTTAGGTTTCTGGTGTATTGAGGATGAGTTTAGTTGAGAGAGAAGGAAGAGTAGTGAACCTGGTGATTACTGACAACAAATTGAGAAAACTGATGAACTAATGAGTTTAGAATGGAAAGTTGATGATTGTTATGATGAGCTGAGGACACAGAGAAAAATAATGATCTTGTTGAATGTTGAGAGTATGCCAAGCACTATATCCTTGGGTTAAGTACGAGGAGAATTCAGCAAGGAATGATGATCTTGTTGAATATGGAGAGTGTGCCAGCCACTATATCCTTGGGTTAAGCATGCTAATGTGCAGGGTACTATGTTCTTGTGAATGAATTATGATTAATAACCTTTTCTGCTACAAGAGTGTGCCAGGCACTATATCCTTGGATTATCCATGCGAGTGTGCCCGACACTATATCTGTGGGTGAAGAGAGTGTGCCCGACACTATATCCGAGGGTCAATAGAGTGTACTCGGCACTATATCCGTGGGCGTGGCAGAAAAGCTACATCCAAAAGGATGTGTCAGGTTGGCATTTATGGACCGACAAGTGATATTACGAGCCAATAGGATAGACATTCATCATATGCATCTTTTATGTGCTTGTTTGCTTTGATTACTTGAGTTTGCCTAATTGTATAACATGCTTACTTGCTTCTTGAGTTACTTGTTATATATGAATACTATACGTGCTTTACTTGCTTGCATTATCTATGATTGTCTGGTGCTGAGGAGGATAGGAAGGTGGTGGCGATAGGTCGCGTGGAGGGTAGGTTGGCGAAGGCTGTGGGATACAGCGGTGTGGTTTAGTATTAGTTAGAAATTCCCTAAGTTTAGATAACCCTGTTTATGGTTTATGGATTAAGTTATTTATTTTATTTAGTTAAGGCTTGAATATTCTGTAGCGATATGAAGTTCTAGGATTGCCTTCGGCGTCTCGGAACCTTATATCATACATTATTGGGCACTGTTACCATACTGAGAACCTCCGCCTCTCATACCATATTCTGTTATAGTTTTCAGATGCAGGTCGCAACCCACCTCGGTGAGTTGCTTGGTGGTGATAGAGCGGAGGATCTTCATTCTGTATTGGGAGTCTTTTGATTATTTCGTATATGTCTCATCTTTTGTATTTATTTTGCATAGCGGCTTACCTTTGAGAGAACAATTTGTATAAGCTGTTTTTAATTGTCAAACTTCTATACTATCTGTACATAGCTAGCCGGATTAAACTCTGCGAGCCGAGGTAAGATTCTTATGCTACTATATTATTACCTCTTATCATATTATACATATGTCTTATGCTTTAAGTTTGTAACTTCGTGAGTACGATTTGCGCTTTTAAATTTTGTCTTTGAGCTCAACCCTTCATTGGGCGTCTAGAATATATTATTTCTTTCTATATAAATATGTATAAGCCTTAGAATTATCGTAACCTGTGATTAACCTTTGCTTTACGGCTAGAGGTAAGGATTAGGGTAATCGGGGTGTTACATTTAGTGGTATCAGAGCGGTGAGCTCAACCCTTCATTGGGCGTCTAGAATATATTATTTCTTTCTATATAAATATGTATAAGCCTTAGAATTGTCGTAACCTTTGGTTAACCCTTGCTTTACGACTAGAGGTAAGGCTTGGGTTAATTGGGGTGTTACATTTAGTGGTATCAGAGCGGTTCGTCCTCGTGAGCTTGAGGGATGGACCGATTGTGCTTCATTGCATACTCTGGGTCATTTTTCTTTCATGCTATTTAGGTTATCTACTTGGTATTTTATAGCATGCTTGTTTGTGAGTGCCGTCTAGGGATAATTGAAACACTAGGCTTTTGATATTGAGACTGATCACCTTGATATCGATTGATTGGTGTAGACAGGAACCCTAATGGCCACTCGCGGACGAGGTCGTACACGTTCACAAGGAAAGGGTAAGAACGAGCAACCGGCCGATAATCATGCCGAGTTCATGGCGGTAATGGCTAATCTTGCAAACACCATAGAGGCAAATGCTGCTGCGACTTTGCAAGCTGTGCAGAGGATTGGCCAACCGGCTGGGAACGGAAACGGCGATGGAAACGGAAACGATAATACGGAAGGGAATGGTGATAACATGGGAGGTGCTCCGATGACCTTGGCTACTTTTCTCAAGGTTCATCCTCCAAGTTTTAGAGGTTCAACCAACCCTACAGAAGCGGTGCAGGGTGATTTGCTATGACCCCGACTGTTCTTGGTTGTGTTACTGTGCCAGGACCAACTATCCAGCCTCGTTTCAGATTAAGACATTTGTGGATGAACATACGTGTCCGAGAAGCAACAAGAGTAAGTCAGTCATATGTGCTTGGGTTGCGGAGGAGCTGTGCCGAAGCTCAGAATCTATCCCAACCTGTTACAGAGGGAGGCACAGGAGTGGTTTAAGGTGGAGTATGATATTTCGGTTAATGAGAGGATGATGTATAGGGCTATGAACGAGGCCAAAGATGTTATTGAAGGAACAGAGAAGGATCAATACCTAAGGCTTAGAGACTATATGAACGAAATCATGAAGGTTAATCCTGGGTCAATAGCCAACATGGGGACTACTCCACAGCCGGAAGGGTTGCCTAGGTTTAGGAACTTGTACATTTGTTTGGCTGCTTGCACAAATGGATTTAAAGCAGGGTGTAGACCCTTTATAGTGTTGGATGGGACCTTTCTGAAAGGTTACTTTGGAGGGCAATTACTAATAGCCATTGGTCAAGACGTGAACAACCAGCTTTTTCCAATTGCATATGGGGTTGTGGATGCAGAAACTCGGAAAAATTGGAGATTCTTTCTTGAGGAGTTACATATTGACATAGGGGACTACAATGAGAATGCCTGGGTTTTTATGTCCGACCAGCAGAAGGTGATATGCACTTTAACCACTCACTTGTTTTCTTATATTCTTCTTTAAGTTACTGCATCAATATCTTCTAATTACTGAGGCTACCCTTCAATACAGGGATTGATACCAGCATTACAGGACGTGATGCCGGGTGTCAAGAACAGATTTTGTTGTATGCATATGTGGAGAAACCTGAACAAGAGCTGAAAGTATAAGGAACTTAAGGGAGCATTCTGGCAATGTGCAAAAGCAACTACTGATCAAGAGTTCAATGATGCAATGGCTAATGTGAAATAGATCAATAAACAAGCGTGGGAGTATTTGTCCAAATTTGAGCAAGAACAGTGGTCGAGATCAAGGATTCCTGAGTGGCCGAAGGTAGATAGTTTGACAAGCAATAACTGTGAATTATTTAATTCAACAATTGTGGGTTTGCGGGGAAAAGCATTTTGACAATGCTTGAGGAGCTCAGGTTCTATATCATGAAAATGATGGCAACTCACAAGGACGCACTGTGGCTTACACTGGACAAATAGCCCGTATACAAGCCAGTAGATTAGAGAAGGAGAAAACACAAGCTAACTACTGGGAAGCACAATGGTGTGGTGATGATGAGCACAACCAATTTGAAGTTAGAAAGTGGCAACATAGAGTGAGAGTGAATACATGAGAGAGAACATGTTCATGCAGAAAATGGAAGCTGACTGGACTACCATGCTGTCATGGGATTGCAGCAATCCAGAGAAAGAATGAGAAGCCTGAAGACTATGTTCGTCACAAGCTCACCATTGAGGCATACAACAGGACTTACCAGTTTCACATTAACAGCATACCAAGTCAAGAGTATTGGGAGCATCATGAAGGGTTGCCTTGTCTGCCTCCTACATACAAGAGGCCTATTGGCAGACCTACAAAGAAGAGGTAAAAGGACAACACTGAGCAAAGTTCTGGGAGCCAATATAATGCCAAGAGAAGATATGGCTAGATAACATGTCAAACCTGCAAGAGAGTCAGTCAAACAAAATCTTTAATTAGTATCTACTTACATAATATTTAACTAAATCTGAATTTGATGAATGCTGATTTACTTTATTCATTGTCTCTCTGCAAGGCTGGACATAATAGTAGAACTTGCCCTGAGAGACCAACTGGAATAGCAGCTGAAGAACAAGACATTGATAAGGAAGAAGCTAGAGATCAAGAAGCTAACTGGGAGGAGACCATGGAGGCTGTACATGCTGCACATGTTGCAGATGAGGAAGACCTCACTCAAAACCACCCAAAAAGTTAGCCTGATGAGGTAAACAATTGTAATTTGGCCTACTTTGTTGTTTCCAAAATGTTGGACCTGGAACTGTAAAATCTTTTTTTTAAACTAATGACCCTATTGATACAGAACACTGTCAACGATGTGTCTACTACAACAGCTGCTGCACCCCCTAATGCAGCCACTTCATCAACAGTATCCACCTTGGTGAGACCAGCAACCAGCTCAGAACCAGCACCTCCAGTGGCAACAAGGCCAATAGCACCAACACCAACAAGGAGAGGCAGACCTACTTTTGTAAGGGGCAACTCAGTTCTGCTAAGAAGAAGAGACAGCACCATTCGAAGAGGACTGACAGCCTGATAAACCACTATTTTATGGTTTATCTTGTGCTCAATTGAGTGGATTTTATCAACTCTTTACCCACTTATTCATACTATTTGCATGTTTTACATTTTCCTTCCTAGTTTTGTGCTATGATTGAAAACATGCTTCTTTGATCTTATATTTGCTTATTATTAATCCTCTCTTATCACCATTAGATGCCTTGATATGTGTGTTAAGTGTTTTCAGAGATTACAGGACAGGAATGGCTCAGAGGATGGAAAGGAATCATGCAAAAGTGGAAGGAATACAAGAAGTTGGAGAAACTGCTAAGCTGTCCAGCCTAACCTCTTTGCACTCAAACGGCTATAACTTTAGCTACAGAGGTCCAAACGACACAGTTCTAGTTGCGTTGGAAATCTAACGTCCGGGGCTTCGATTTGATATATAATATGCCATAGTTGCCCTGACGCTAAGCGACGCGAACGTGTGATCCACGCGGACGCGTCGCATCTGCGAACTTCAATCCGCGCGGCCGCGTGGACGATGCCTCTGCGTCACTTGTCCGCGACCTGAACGTACCAGAATACGCAGGGGGTGATTTCTAGGCTGTTTTTGACCCAGTTTTCGGCCCAGAAAACACAGATTAGAGGCTATAAAGTGGGGGAATGCATCCATTCAAAGAGAGCTTGCATTTTTATTACTTTCCATGATTTAGATTAGTTTTGAGAGGGAGATTCTCTCCCTTCTCTCTTAGGATTAAGATTAGGATTAGGATTTAGGACTTCTCTTAGTTTTTAAGAGTGACTCTCGATCCAGGTTTAATATTTATTTTAATTTATGTTTCTATGCTACTTTTACTTTAATGCTTTTATTCGTATCTATGAATGTTGCCAACTTGACTTATGAACCCTTTCCATGTTATGATTTGAATTAATGATTATTTGAGGTATTTCAGTTATTGATTGCTTTCTCTTTAATTTGTGTTACAATTACTTTCCATCTAAGGACATTTTTATTCCAGCAATTTTACTTCTTCTCCTTTTGGTCTTGGTTAAGAAATCAGTAACTCAACATTATCAAACTCAACATAACTGATAATCGCTATCTTGCTAATTGAACTGAACTTCAATAAACCCAACTTTTTCTTAGGAAATAATTAGGATTCGAAGGTCAAACTAATTAGTCCCTTGACTTTCCTTTGCTTTAGTAAAGGTTAACTAAGTGGAATTTAGATTCAACTTTCATTATTGTTGAGAGAGATAATTAAGTTGGACTTCCAATTTCTCTTACCTTGCCAAAAGTTGCTTTACAGCATTTATTTATTTTAATTGCCATTTACTTTACTTGTCATTCAAATCACTTGCTTCTCACCTTCTAAACCCCAATTACAACCCTTATAGCCAATAATAAGAACATACTTCCTTGCAGTTCCTTAAGAAGACGACCCGAGATTTGAATACTCGGTTAACAATTTTTAAAGGGGTTTGTTACTTGTGACACCCAAAACGTTTGCACGAAGGGATTTTTGTTGGTTTAGAGACTATATCTACAACGCGATTGTTTTTATGAACTTCTTTACTGGCAAAAATCCCATCGTCAAAAATGGCGCCGTTGCCGGGGAACTTCTAACGTGTGCCTTATTATTGGTTATTGTAAATATTTTTCTTTTGCTTGTTTATTTATTTTTGTTTTTTTTTTCTTTTTATCTTTATTTTCTACCATGAACCTCACCCCTCTCGCTTTGAGTTTCGTTCTAACTTTGCATATAAACCATCTTTTCAACATAACCTCGAACCACCACACTCACAAGCTTCTCTTCACCATTCGCCACCATATGATCCTTCCTTACCCCAGTACCAATCCAATCACTCCCAATCACCACTACTTTTCTATGTATCATGTCCAAGTCTGGCAACCTGAGAAGCAGAGGTTCGCCTAAAAGAAACAGTAAATAAATTTCAAACAACCATTCGACAACTGGAGAAAGTAGTAATTCAATGGATTTTTAGGCGCTCAAATACACAAGGATCAGCCACAGCCCCATGTGAACAGTCTAACAAAGAGCGTAGCATGAAGGAGATACCAGAAACTCCAGTGGACAAGACAGAGAATGAATTCGTACTAGAACAAGTAGAAGAAGCTGTCATTGCTCAAGAAGAAGAGTTGGTTGAAGATCTAGGAGATGCTGAACCTCCATGGGAATCCAGAACTTAGGAGAACTCCGTCAAAGACGCTATAGTTGATGCTAAGGAGGATATTGTACAATCTCCAAGGCAAGTTGTTTATGAAGAATCAGATGGAATAACCCAGGACACAAATTCCCTTGATGATGATAGTCACAAGTCAAATTCTCTTAGTAATGAATTTGCATCTGCAAGTGAATTCTCTGAGATCGAAGAATCTTCCCCAAGTGAATACGAAGACGATGCGGAGGTAGATTTCTCTCATCCTCCAATCTATGACTCAAGTGATGAGGAAGACATAGAAGACTTTGACCAGGACACAGATACAATTGTAGACTCTTGCAAGGAAGTGGAGAAATTCATAGAAGAACCCAAGGGAGAAGAACTTACAGAATCACCAGAAACACCTACCCCAAGGCCATTGCCACCCAATACAAGCTTCAAGTGGGTACAATCCTTAACCTATAACTTTACTTATTCACTTGAATATGGTTTGCTTGAAACAGATGGCCAGCTTAGAGCTCTTTGTGGCTTTAAGAGTAAGAGGGAAATGGCTCGTACCCAGAGTTGGTGCACACGGTTCAATAAGGTTCCACACTTCAACTTGAAGTGCATGGATTGGTATCATGCTCAATTGAATGGATCACAGAGAACGTTTGGTCACCATGGTGAGAATCTACTTTCTAAACCACTGGTGCACGAAATTGTGATCTCAGGCAACGGCGCCAAAAACTCTGTGCGCACGTCTTAATAAATTGTTTTTCATTCACAACTTCGATACAACTAACCAGCAAGTGCACTGGGTCGTCCAAGTAATAAACCTTACGTGAGTAAGGGTCGATCCCACGAAGATTGTTGGTATGAAACAAGCTATGGTCACCTTGTAAATCTCAGTCAGGCGGATATAAAATAGTTATGGAGTTTTCGAAAATTAAATAATAAGTAAACATAAAATAAGGATAGAAACACTTATGTAATTTATTGGTGAGAATTTCAGATAAGCATATAGAGATGCTTTCGTTCCTCTGAATCTCTGCTTTCCTGCTGTCTTCATCCAATCAGTCTTACTCCTTTCCATGGCTGGCTTTATGTAAGGGCATCACCGTTGTCAATGGCTACATCCTATCCTCTTGTGAAAATGGTCTAAATGTTCTGTCACTAAGAACCAGACATCCAAAGATATCAAATACAATAGTAAAAAGTCCTATTTATAATAAACTAGCTACTAGGGTTTACAGAAGTAAGTAATTGATGCATAAATCCACTTCCGGGGCCCAGTTGGTGTGTGCTTGGGCTGAGCTTGAATGTTACACATGCAGAGGCTCTTTCTGGAGTTGAACGCCAGTTTGTAACGTATTTCTGGCGTTCAACTCTGGCTTGTGACTTGTTTCTGGCGTTTAACTCCAGACAGCAGCGTAGAACTGGCGTTCAACTCCCTTTTACATCGTCTAAACTTGGCCAAAGTATGGACTATTATATATTGATGGAAAGCTTTGGATGTCATCTTTCCAACGCAATTTGAAGCGCGCCATTTTGAGTTCTGTAGCTCCAGAAAATCCACTTTGAGTGCAGGGAGGTCAGAATCCAACAGCATCAGCAGTCCTTCTTCTACCTCTGAATCTGATTTTTGCTCAAGTCCCTCAATTTCAGCCAGAAAATAACTGAAATCATTGAAAAACACACAAACTCATAGTAAAGTCCAGAAATGTGAATTTAACATAAAAAATAATGAAAACATCCCTAAAAGTAACTAGATTCTACTAAAAACATACTAAAAACAATGCCAAAAAGCGTATAAATTATCCGCTCATCACAACACCAAACTTAAATTGTTGCTTGTCCCCAAGAAACTGAAAATCAAATAGGATAAAAAGAAGAGAATATACTATAAATTCCAAACTATCAATGAAACATAGCTTCAATCAGATGAGCGAGACTTATAGCTTTTTGCCTCTTGAATAGTCTTGGCATCTCACTTTATCCATTGAAGTTCAGAATGATTGGCATCTATAGGAACTCAGAGTTCAGATAGTGTTATTGATTCTCCTAGTTCAGTATGTTGATTCTTGAACACAGCTACCTTATGAGTCTTGGCCGTGGCCCTAAGCACTTTGTTTTCCAGTATTACCACTGGATACATAAATGCCACAGACACATAATTGGGTGAACCTTTTTAGATTGTGACTCAGCTTTGCTAAAGTCCCCAATTAGAGGTGTCCAGGGTTCTTAAGCACACTCTTTTTTTGCTTTGGACCTTGACTTTAACCGCTTAGTCTCAAGTTTTCACTTGACACCTACACGCCACAAGCACATGGTTAGGGACAGCTTAGTTTAGCCGCTTAGGCCAGGATTTTATTCCTTTAGGCCCTCCTATCCACTGATGCTCAAAGCCTTGGGATCCTTTTTATTTGCCTTTGCCTTTTGGTTTTAAGGGTTACTGGCTTTTTGCTCTTGCCTCTTGGTTTTAAGAGCTTTTGGCTTTTTCTGCTTGCTTTTCTTTCTAAATTTTTTTTCGCCTATTTTTTTTTCTGCAAGCTTTGTTCTTTGCTGCTTTTTCTTGCTTCAAGAATCATTTTTATGATTTTTTAGATTATCAAATAACATGTCTCCTTGTCATCATTCTTTCAAGAGCCAACATATTTAACATTCTTGACAACAACTTCAAAAGACATATGCACTGTTCAAGCATTCATTCAGAAAACAAGAAGCATTGTCACCACATCAATATAATTAAACTAAGTTTAAGGATAAATTCGAAACTCATGTACTTCTTGTTCTTTTGAATTAAAATAGTTTTTATTTAAGAGAGGTGATGGATTCATAGGACATTCATAACTTTAAGACATAGTTACTAACTACTAATGATCATGTAATGAAGACACAAACATAGATAAGCACTTAACATAGAAAACGAAAAACAGAGAATAAGAACAAGGAATGAGTCCACCTTAGTGATGGTGGCGTTTCCTTCTCGAGGAACCAATGATGTCCTTAAGCTCTTCTATGTCTCTTCCTTGTCTTTGTTGCTCCTCCCTCATTGCTTTTTGATCTTCTCTAATTTCATGAAGGATGATGGAGTGCTCTTGATGTTCCACCCTTAGTTGTCCCATGTTGGAACTTAATTCTCCTAGGGAGGTATTGATTTGCTCCCAATAGTTTTGTGGAGGAAAATGCATTTGAGGCATCTCCGGGATCTCATGGTGATGAGCTTCATGCGCCTCTTGAGATCCATGAATGGGTTCTCTTGCTTGCTCCATCCTTTTCTTAGTGATGGGCTTCTCTTCCTCAATGGGAATGTCTCCTTCTATGAAAGCTCCAGCTGAGTAACATAGATGGCAAATAAAATGAGGAAAAGCTAGCCTTGCCCAAGGAGAGGGCTTTTCGGTGATTTTGTAGAGTTCAAGGGAGATGACTTCATGAACTTCTACTTCCTCTCCAATCATGATGCTATGGATCATGATGGCCCGATCCACAGTAACTTCAGATCGGTTGCTAGTGGGGATGATGGAGCGTTGAATGAAATCCAACCATCCTCTAGCCACAGGCTTGAGGTCCAGTCTTCTTAGTTGAACCGGCTTGCCTTTGGAGTCAATCTTCCACTGAGCTCCTTCCACACATATGTCCATGAGGACTTGGTCCAACCTTTGATTAAAGTTGACCCTTCTAGTGTAGGGGCGTGCATCTCCTTGCATCATAGGCAAGTTAAACGCCAACCTCACATTTTTCGGACTAAAATCTAAGTATTTTCCCCGAACCATTGTAGTATAATTCTTTGGATTCGGGTTCTTACTTTGATCATGGTTCCTAGTGATCCATGCATTGGCATAGAACTCTTGAACCATTA
>NC_029790.2:100035574-100048715 GCF_000816755.2 Arachis ipaensis | reverse complement strand
TGTTCAAGGATTTACAACCTTGCACCAAATTAGACATGCAAAATGCCCTTGCACACAACTCTGGCCGTTCAGCGCCAGATTGGTGCTTGTTTTGGGCGTTGAACGCCCATTTGTTGCCCATTTCTGGCGTTGAATGCCAGAACCATGCTTGTTCTGGGCGTTCAGTGCCAGCTCTTCTCCAGGGTGCAATTCTGGCGTTCAAACGCCTAGATGCTGCCCATTTTGGGCGTTCAGCGCCAGAACCATGCTCTGTTCTGGCGTTGAACGCCAGACGGATGCTCCTTACTGGCGTTTAAATGCCAGTGAGATCCTCCTCCAGGGTGTGATTTTTCTTCTGCTGTTTTTGATTCTGTTTTCAATTTGTATATTTATTTTGTGACTCCACATGATCATGAACCTAATAAAACATGAAATAACGATAAAATTAGATAAATAAACATTGGGTTGCCTCCCAACAAGCGCTTCTTTAATGTCAATAGCTTGACAGTGGGCTCTCATGGAGCCTCACAGATGTGCAGAGCTTTGTTGAGACCTCCCAACACCAAACTTAGAGTTTGGATATGGGGGTTTGACACCAAACTTAGAGTTTGGTTGTGGCCTCCCAACACCAAACTTAGAGTTTGACTGTGGGGGCTTTGGTTGACTCTGCTTTGAGAGAAGCTTTTTATGCTTCCTCTCCATGGATGCAGAGAGAGATCCTTGGGTTGTAAACACAAGGTTGTCCTCATTTAATTGAAGGATCAGTTCTCCTCTGTCCACATCAATCACAGCTCTTGCTGTGGCTAGGAAGGGTCTTCCTAGGATGATGGATTCATCCTCATCCCTCCCAGTTTCTCTATTACAGAGAGGGGCATGAGGTTTATCCCTGAACCAAGGTCACACAGAGCTTTTTCAAAGATCATGTTGCCTATGGTACAAGGTATTATGAACTTTCCAGGATCCTGTTTCTTCTGAGGCAATGTCAGTTGATCCAGATCACTCAGTTCATTGGTGAACAGGGGAGGTTCATCTTCCCAAGTCTCATTACCAAATGAATTAGCATTCAGCTTCATGATTGGACAGATCAGAGACTAAGTTTGCTAAATTAGAGGTATTTTGTTCAGAATTCTCTGTCTGTTGCTGAGTGGATGATGGAAAAGGTTTACTATTTTTAAACCTATTTCTTCCACCATTATTAAAGCCTTGTTGAGGCTTTTGATGATCCTTCCATGAGAGATTTAGGTGATTTCTCCATGAGGGATTATAGGTGTTTCCATATGGTTCACCCAAGTAATTTACCTCTGCTATTGCAGGGTTTTCAGGATCATAGGCCTCTTCTTCAGAAGGTGCCTCTTGAGTACTGTTGGATGCAGCTTGCATTCCATTCAGACTCTGAGAAATCATATTGACTTGCTGAGTCAATATTTTATTCTGAGCCAATATGGCATTCAGAGTATCAATTTCAAGAACTCCCTTCTTCATAGGCGTCCCATTACTCACAGGATTCATCTCAGAAGTGTACATGAATTGGTTATTAGCAACCATGTCAATGAGTTCTTGAGCTTCTGCAGGCATTTTCTTTAGGTGAATGGATCCACCTGCAGAAGTATCCAATGACATTTTAGCTAATTCAGATAGACCATCATAGAATATATCCAGGATGGTCCATTCTGAAAGCATGTCAGAAGGACACTTTTTGGTCAACTGTTTGTATCTTTCCCAAGCTTCATAGAGGGATTCACCATCTTTTTGTTTGAAGGTTTGAACATCCACTCTAAGCTTGCTCAGCTTTTGAGGAGGAAAGAACTTGGCTAAGAAAGCCGTGACCAGCTTATCCCAAGAGTTCAGGCTATCTTTGGGTTGAGAGTCCAACCACACTCTAGCTCTGTCTCTTACAGCAAAAGGAAAAAGCATGAGCCTGTAGACTTCAGGATTTACTCCATTAGTCTTAACAGTATCATAGATCTGCAAGAATTCAGTTAAGAACTGAAAAGGATCTTCAGATGGAAGTCCATGGAACTTGCAGTTCTGCTGCATCAGAGAAACTAATTGAGGTTTCAGTTCAAAATTGTTTGCTCCAATGGCAGGAATGGAGATGCTTCTTCCATGTAAATTGGAATTAGGTGCAGTAAAGTCACCAAGCATCCTCCTTGCATTATTATTATTTTCGGCTGCCATCTCCTCTTCCTGTTCGAAAATTTCTGAAAGGTGCTTGCTGGATTGTTGCAATTTAGCTTCTCTTAGTTTTCTCTTCAGATTCCTTTCAGGTTCTAGATCTCCTTCAATAAGAATATTCTTGTCTTTTCTCCTGCTCATATGAAAAAGAGGGGACAGAAAAATAATAATAATAGAGATCCTTTTTGCCCAAGCATAGAGGTTCCCTTATGTGAGTAGAAGAAAAGAAGAAGAGAAAATCTGAACTCAGAGAGAGAGGGTTTGGATTTTTGGTGAGATGAAGTGTTAGTAGATGAATAAATAAATAGAAGGAGATGAGAGAGAAAGAGGATTTTCGAAAATAATTTTTGAAAAAGGTTAGTAATTTTCGAGAATTAAAATAAAAAATTAAAATAATTTGTTAATTAAAAAGAAATTTTGAAAAAGAGGGAGATATTTTCGAAAATTAGAGAGAGAGAGTTAGTTAGGTAGTTTTGAAAAAGATGAGAAACAAACAAAAAGTTAGTTAGTTAGTTGAAACAAATTTGAAAATCAATTTTGAAAAGGTAAGAAGATAAGAAGTTAGAAATGATATTTTAAAATCAAATTTTTGAAAAAGATATGATAGAAAGATATTTTTGAAAAGATATGGTTGAAATTAGTTTTGAAAAAGATTTGATTTTTAAAATCACAATTAATGACTTGATTCACAAGAAATCACAAGATATGATTCTAGAACTTAAAGTTTGAATCTTTCTTAACAAGCAAGTAGCAAACTTGAAATTTTTGAATCAAAACATTAATTGATGATGTTATTTTCGAAAATTAGGAGATGAAGATAAGAAAAAGATTTTTGAAAAATATTTTTAAAATTTTCGAAAATAACTAAGAAAAATGAAAAAGATTTGATTTTTGAAAAAGATAAGATTTTCAAATTGAAAATTTGATTTGACTCATAAAAACAACTAGATTTTTAAAAATTTTTGAAAAAGTTAAATCTAATTTTCGAAATTTTAAGAGAGAAAAAGGGAAAGATATTTTTTTGATTTTTTGAATTTTTAATGATGAGAGAGAAAAACACTAAAAATGCTCAATGCATGGAGATTTTAGATCAAAACAATGAATGCATGCAAGAATGCTATGAATGTCAAGATGAACACCAAGAACACTTTGAATGTCATGATGAACATCAAGAACATATTTTTGAAAAAAATTTTTTAATGCAAAGAAAACATGCAAGACACCAAACTTAGCAATCTTTCATGTTTAGACTCTATGGATGCAAAAATGCACATGAAAAACACCATACAACACAAAACAAGAAAACATCAAGATCAAATAAGAAGACTTACCAAGAACAACTTGAAGATCATGAAGAACACCATGAATGCATGAATTTTTCGAAAAATGCAAGATGAACATGCAGTTGACACCAAACTTTCAACTTGACTCAAGACTCAAACAAGAAACATGAAATATTTTTTTGATTTTTATGATTTTATAGAATTTTTTTTTTGGATTTTTCAAAAATTAATGTGAAAAAGAAAAATAAGGATTCCAAAATTTTTAATATGAATTCCAGGAATCTTATGCTCTTTAGTCTAAAGCTCCAATCAAAGGGTCAGGCATGACTTAATAGCCAGCCAAGCTTTAGTATGTAACTCAGATATGACACGCCTGACATACCCTATCCAGAAGAATGAGATATGGCTTTACAGCCAGCCAGGCTTCAACATGCTTCATGAAACACTAGAATTCATTCTTAAAAATTCTGAAGAAAAATATGTTTTTGAAAATATTTTTATTTAAAAATTTTTTTCGAAAACAAAGGAGGAATTTTTGAAAGATTTTTAAAATTTTTTTGAAAATAAAACAAAGAGAAAATTACCTAATCTGAGCAACAAGATGAACCGTTAGTTGTCCAAACTCGAACAATCCCCGGCAACGGCGCCAAAAACTTGGTGCACGAAATTGTGATCTCAGGCAACGGCGCCAAAAACTCTATGCGCACGTCTTAATAAATTGTTTTTCAATCACAACTTCGATACAACTAACCAGCAAGTGCACTGGGTCGTCCAAGTAATAAACTTACGTGAGTAAGGGTCGATCCCACGGAGATTGTTGGTATGAAGCAAGCTATGGTCACCTTGTAAATCTCAGTCAGGCGGATATAAAATAGTTATGGAGTTTTCGAAAATTAAATAATAAGTAAACATAAAATAAGGATAGAAACACTTATGTAATTTATTGGTGAGAATTTCAGATAAGCATATAGAGATGCTTTCGTTCCTCTGAACCTCTGCTTTCCTAGTGGCTACATCCCATCCTCTTGTGAAAATGGTCCAAATGCTCTGTCACAGCACGGCTAATCATCTGAGGTTCTCGATCATACTGGAATAGGATTCACCCTCCTTTTGCATCTGTCACTACACCCAGCACTCGCGAGTTTGAAGCTCGTCACAGTCATTCAATCCCTGAATCCTACTCGGAATACCACAGACAAGGTTTAGACTTTCCGGATTCTCATGAATGCCGCCATCAATTTAGCTTACACCACGAAGATTCTGATTAAGAGATCTAAGAGATACTCATTCAATCGAAGGTAGAACGGAAGTGGTTGTCAGGCACGCATTCATAGGGAATGATGATGGTTGTCACGTTCATCACATTCAGGTTGAAGTGCGAATGAATATCTTAGAAGCGGAATAAGTTGAATTGAATAGAAAAACAGTAGTACTTTGCATTAATCTTTGAGGAACAGCAGAGCTCCACACCTTAATCTATAGAGTGTAGAAACTCTACCGTTGAAAATACATAAGTGAAAAGTCCAGGCATGGCCTAGAGGCCAGGCCCCATGATCTAAGAACCAGGCGTCCAAAGATATCAAATACAATAGTAAAAAGTCCTATTTATAATAAACTAGCTACTAGGGTTTATAGAAGTAAGTAATTGATGCATAAATCCACTTCCGGGGCCCACTTGGTGTGTGCTTGGGCTGAGCTTGAATGTTACACGTGCAGAGGCACTTTCTGGAGTTGAACGCCAGTTTGTAACGTATTTCTGGCGTTCAACTCTGGCTTGTGACTTGTTTCTGGCGTTTAACTCCAGACAGCAGCGTAGAACTGGCGTTCAACTCCCTTTTACATCATCTAAACTTGGCCAAAGTATGGACTATTATATATTTCTGGAAAGCCCTGGATGTCTACTTTCCAACGCAATTAAAAGCGCGCCATTTTGAGTTCGGTAGCTCCAGAAAATCCACTTTGAGTGCAGGGAGGTCAGAATCCAACAGCATCAGCAGTCCTTCTTCTACCTCTGAATCTGATTTTTGCTCAAGTCTCTCAATTTCAGCCAGAAAATACCTGAAATCACAGAAAAACACACAAACTCATAGTAAAGTCCAGAAATGTAAATTTAACATAAAAACTAATGAAAACATCCCTAAAAGTAACTAGATTCTAGTAAAAACATACTAAAAACAATACCAAAAAGCGTATAAATTATCCGCTCATCAACCGCACGGATGGAAAAGTATAGATCAAAACGAAGGCGGATTTAAAAACAAGGCTTGGGATCCTGGAGTTTATTTTGACATTTGTCACCCCGGGTGCCTAACAATCTGTTTGAAGCTGCTCAGAAGCTTTACATGCCTAGTTTGGGACCCCGGAGGCTATTGGCATTCCAAGCACTGGTGGAGATTTTTGGACGAATTTAAACATAAGCCACCATAACAGGAAGCTCTTTCAATGTCCAACTTAAGGACTTTAACTAAAAGTGCTAGGTGGGAGACAACCCACCATGGTATGGTTGCTTCTTTTTCAGTTTATTTCATGTTATTTGTTTTTATTTTTACTTCCTTTTTATTTTACTTTATTGAACCTGGAATCATGCATAGCGCTCATATTAATCATTGCATTCTACATTTTTCATGCATAAAAAAAAAAGCACGCATGCGACGCGGCAGCGTCGCTGACGCGTCCGCGTCGCAAGGAGAGGGGAGAAAATAAAAATGAACAGAGAGTCACGCTGGAGCGTGGCTGGAGGCGTGCCAATGGCACAAATCATCCCACGCGACCGCGTCGCTGACGCAACCGCGTCATATGGGAATAATGGCCTCCCACGCAATCGCGTGACCAGGATTTCGACGTAATAATGGTGCACAGCCGAAAGTTGTGCTAGAGTGGTGCTGGATTGGCGCTGGACGCGCAGTCCATCGCACGCGACCGCGTGCCCCACGCGGCCATGTCACATCCTACTAAGTGGCCACTCGCGCGATCGCATGCCCCATGCGATCACGTCACCCAATATTTGGCAATTAATGATTTTTGAACAGAGAGTTGTGCGAGAGCGAGGCTGCCCTCGCACCAGTAGCATAAAACGGGTCACGCGACCGCGTGACCGACGCGACCGCGTCAATCAGTTTTAGCGCAAGTCACGCGACCGCGTGCCCCACGCGACCGCGTCGCTTGCGCCTCACAGCTTATCCTAATTTGCCAAATATCTTATCTTTTCTCCCCCAATCCTAATTTTTCCTCCCTCCTTTCTTACTTACTTCTTCTTCCCTTCTTTCCCTTCTCATTCCTCTTATCTTTTATTTTATTTTACTTAATTTAATTGCATATTTTCATTCATTGCATATTTTTATTTTTCTAAATTTATTATTTTACCATTGGTGTTCAAATGTTCTTATTCAACTGTTACATCTTTTCTGGTATTTTCTTGGTGCTTAGTGACTTGTTTAATTCTGATTGAATAATATTATTTAAATCAATGCCAATCTTTTATATCTGTATAACTTTTGCATTGACATGAATTTATATTATCTCTCCTCCCCCACTCTCTTCCCCATTGTTGCAAATTTTGCACCATTGGTATGCCATGGCTTCTATTGTTTTTTCACGTACATGTTGAAGCTTCCATATAAATGAGACCCTTTTCATTTGGAATTAACCCAACTAATACTTCATTTATTTTCTTATCTCTATTATTGGGTTACTTTTCTTCCCTTTTTCTTTCAGGATGGCCACCCGGAAGGGAAGCGGAAGACGTTTACATGGGGAGACAGACAAGTCCATCTGCACAATCTTTAGAGAAAAGCATCAGTTGGAACAACCTATCCACCTGCACATCTTAGCATGCACCGAGGACGGTGCAATCTTTAAGTGTGGGAAGGTCGATACCGACTTCCAGGGGTTAGTTATCTTCTATCTCAACACCAATGTTTTATTTTCTTTATTAGTTCATTGTTGCATTGCATAATAGATTGCATGTGTAGTTGATTGTTTGCATTTAGTTACTACTTGCTTAAAGTAACTCCATTTTTGAAAAATTTCACTAATTTAAATTGAAAAAAAATTTAATTTTTATGTGTTAAAACTTGTTTGAAGTTGTATTTGGAACATGGTTTTTGAGCTAAAGAACACACAACCTGTGAGATTTTGAGCTTATTTATATGGTTACACTATTTAACCATAATATTTTTATTCTTGTGTGTTTTCTTCTCTATGATTGCAATCTTTACTTTTTTTTCAGTCTATATGTCCATTATTTAGTATATTTACATGCTTGCATATGATTGAGGCCATTGTTTGATTTTAGCTCACTTATCCCAAATAAGCCTACCCTTTAAATCACCCTTGTCAGCCACCTTGAGCCTTTTAATCCCCATTTATTCTGTATTTTACCACATCACTAGCCTTAAGCAGAAAAATAATTAAATATCCCAATTGAATCTTTGGTTAGCTTAAGATATGGATTGTGTAATAATTAAGTGTGGGGAAACTGTGGGAACATGGGTTAATAAGGGAATGTATCATGTTTCTAATTTATTTGAATATTGGGAATTTGGGAACCTACTCATGAAAAACCAAAATAGAAAAATAATGGAGAATCCATGTGCATTAATAAGTTATGTTTGCTTTTATGATTCAAAAAAAAGAGAGAGAAAAAAAGAAAAAAAATATATAAAAAATATAAATAAATAAAGGGACAAAATTACCCCAATATTAAGTTTAATAAAAGTTCAATGCACATGTGATAAAAATTAAAGAAAATTTGGTACATGAGTGTGGGAATTATACAAAAGTGGGAATTATGGGTAGCTAGGCATGAATTTAAAAGTATATAGAATATATGCATATTAGGTGAGAGCTTAGGTTAATTAAAGATTCATATTATAGCTCACTTGGCCATACATATATCCTTACCTTTACCTCAGCCCCATTACAACCTTGAAAAGACCTCATGATGTTTGCATTGGTACATTAAATATTTGTTGATTGGTTAGATGAAGAACAAAGTTTTAGAAAGCATGATTAGAGAAGACTAGAGTGAATTACCCTATACACTTGAGATATTAGAGTGATATACACTTCCAGTGAGGGTTCAATGCTTGATTCTATGTTTCCTGCTTTCATGAGCTATCTTCTTACAAGTTTACTTGCTTTTTATTGTACGATTTAAATTAGTGAAATCTGATTTATGTTTGTCTTGAAGATCTTATTTACTTTTGACCAAGTAGGTAGAAACATTTTGCATGTAGTTGCATTCATAGGTTGCATTTCATACATTCTACCATTCCTCTTCATCTTTATAGCTTCTCTTGAGCTTAGCATGAGGACATCCTAATGTCTAAGTGTGGGGAGGTTGATAAACTACTATTTTATGATTTATCTTATGCTCAATTGAGTGGATTTTATCAACTCTTTACCCACTTATTCATACTATTTGCATGTTTTACATTTTCCTTCCTGGTTTTATGCTATGATTGAAAACATGCTTCTTTGATCTTATATTTGCTTATTATTAATCCTCTCTTATCACCATTAGATGCCTTGATATGTGCGTTAAGTGTTTTCAGATATTACAGGGCAGGAATGGCTCAGAGGATAGAAAGGAAGCATGCAAAAGTGGAAGGAATACAAGAAGTTGGAGAAACTGCTAAGCTGTCCAGCCTGACCTCTCCGCACTCAAACGGCTATAACTTTAGCTAAAGAGGTCAAAACGACGCGGTTCTAGTTGCGTTGGAAAGCTAACGTCCGGGGCTTCGATTTGATATATAATATACCATAGTTTCCCTGACGCTAGGCGACGTGAATGCGTGATCCACGCGGACGCGTCGCATCTGCGAACTTCAATCCGCGCGGCCGCGTGGACGACGCCTCCGCGTCACTTGTCCGCGACCTGAACGTACCAGAATACGCAGGGGGCAATTTCTGGGCTGTTTTTGACCCAGTTTTCGGCCCAAAAAACACAGATTAGAGGCTATAAAGTGGGGGAATGCATCCATTCAAAGAGAGCTCGCATTTTTATTACTTTCCATGATTTAGATTAGTTTTGAGAGGGAGATTCTCTCCCTTCTCTCTTAGGATTAGGATTAGGATTAGGTTTTAGGACTTCTCTTAGTTTTTAAGAGTGACTCTCGATCCAGGTTTAATATTTATTTTAATTTATGTTTCTATGCTACTTTTACTTTAATGCTTTTATTCGTATCTATGAATGTTGCCAACTTGACTTATGAACCCTTTCCATGTTATGATTTGAATTAATGATTATTTGAGGTATTTCAGTTATTGATTGCTTTCTCTTTAATTTGTGTTACAATTGCTTTCCATCTAAGGACATTTTTATTCCAGCAATTTTACTTCTTATCCTTTTGGTCTTGGTTAAGAAATTAGTAACTCAACATTATCAAACTCAACATAAATGATAATCGCTATCTTGCTAATTGAACTGAACTTCAATAATCCCAACTTTTTCTTAGGAAATAATTAGGATTCGAAGGTCAAACTAATTAGTCCCTTGACTTTCCTTTGCTTTAGTAAAGGTTAACTAAGTGGAATTTAGATTCAACTTTCATTATTGTTGAGAGAGATAATTAAGTTGGACTTCCAATTTCTCTTACCTTGCCAAAAGTTGCTTTACAACATTTTTTTATTTTAATTGCCATTTACTTTACTTGTCATTCAAATCACTTGCTTCTCACCTTCTAAACCCCAATTACAACCCTTATAGCCAATAATAAGAACATACTTCCTTGCAGTTCCTTGAGAAGACAACTCGAGGTTTGAATACTCGGTTAACAATTTTTAAAGGGGTTTGTTACTTGTGACACCCAAAACGTTTGCACGAAGGGATTTTTGTTGGTTTAGAGACTATATCTACAACGCGACTGTTTTTATGAACTTCTTTACTGGCAAAAATTCCAACGTCACAGCCACTTCAACAACACCTCCCACTCCTACACAAGATACTGCAGCTGCACCACCACCCCCTGCTCAACCTAGGGTTGTCAGGCATACTGTTGGGTGTAAATCTTAGATTCCACCCTCACCAACCGGTGCTGCAAGACCATGTGGTGGGTCTGGGTCAATGGCATAAGGTCCATTAGTTAGGCCCACTCTTCAAGCCCAACCTTCAGCTCCATTTAGGGCATCAAATGTGACTAGAAAAACCATGGCAGCAGCAAGCCCAGCCACACAGAGCAGGTTCACAGGCTTCATGCCCCCATCCTTGAAGAAGAAAAAGCCATCTGGACCACCACCATCAAAGCAATCCGCAAATGACAAGAAGTGATCTCAGAATCTTGGGTTTTCAGTTTGTTGTTAGCTCCATGTTAGACCTGATTTAGTTACTATGCACCTAAGTGCCATTATGGCATGTTAAGTGCTAACCAAATTTTTTGTGATTTTGTTAGTGTCATTTTGGATTTGTAGTAGTTGCTATGAACATAAGTGTCATGATGGCATCTTAGTTTTTTTTTGGGGCTTGCTTGTGTTATTTTGGGTCTGAAGTATGTTACTCAGCATAAATATGGATTATTATTTCATGTTATGCCACAGGTGTTTTATTCAACTTCTGTTTCTGCATCTCTTCTTAAATGCTTACCTATCTTCCATATAGCTTGCTCACATCACAACAACAATAACTCAGTCACAGAACAAGCATAACATATCATCCATTAAATCATCTCAATTACAATGAGGAGAACATTACAAAGGAATAAAATGTCATTGTTAAACTCTTAAACTGTCCATTGTCTACCTACTTAGCCAAATAAAACATACTCAAAGCCAGATTTAACCCAATCAATATACGAATAAAAATCAGGAACAACTCAACCCTCTTCAGATGCTCCTTCATGTCATTAACCACAGATAGCACCATCATCATACTATCAATTTCCAGGCTATCCCCACACTCGAGATTGATTCTGCTTTTCTTTTTTCGTTCTGATTTGCCCACCATGTTACTATTCTCTGAAGAAACTTCTCCTTCCACACATTACTCTTGTATTTCATTCAACCATTGAAAATACCTGCAACGCATTTGTGTGTTCTAGCACGACACCAATTTCATGGATTAGAGAACTATTGAAAACTAAAATTGAATAAGCAGAGACAACAAAGTAAGGAATATTGCATTATTTTGTCACATATCCATCAACATTCCAAGCTTACCTTCCACATAGGGCAGCGTAGAAACCATCTATCAGGGTTATTACTTGTCTTCGACTTCAACAGAACCACTGGAAGGGGACAAAAGCAACAGCCGTCGTAGGTTTTACTCACAATACCTGAACTACCATCCACGTCGAAGGCTTGCATCAATGACTGCTTTCTCACGGTTGCAGCTTTTCCACGAGCCCTAGTTCCATGCATATTCCAATTTTGGATACTGTACTACGAGTGAACAAAGAGAGCATATTGGGTTTTAGGGCAAATTCATTTGATTTGGGACAAAATTAAATTGAATTAGGTTAATTTTCAGCTAGGCTAATGATTTTTTAATTACAAATTCCAACTCAAATAAAACCTATCTTGTCAGCAAAAACTGGTGTCCACCTAAGCATCGTACTCACTGGAGCTATGGTCCGGCAAGCACGAGGACATGCTTGAAAAATTTTTAAAACATTCAGGTACTATTTTGTCAATAACAATAGTGAGGTACCAAAATGTCAGCGTTTGAATATTTCGGGTACTGATTTGGTCATTACCTCTCTATAATAATATATAAAGAGAATACAGAGAGAATGGTGTTCAATTTTCGTATTCCCATTTTAACCTTATTAATAAATAACTGCATTTTAAAACTGGTATAAAATATAATTATCATTAACTTTCCTTCATTCATATTACGGTTACTTTTTTATTTTACAGACAACTCCCAGTCATGGTGTCTTCTTCTTTGTTTCACCAAGTACAGATAGTACTCCGTAATCCTATTAGTCTCATATTTACAAAGTATAGTTAACAAAGTCAGATCTCTTACTGTAACTAACATATAGTTATTCATTGCGTCATCATTTACATTAACTTTTTTTTGCTTTCTTCTATCTCTTGAGTTATGTAAGTTTTATTTTTTTTAATCATGGATACGAAACCTTCTCAACATCGAAAGATAGAGTCTATGCCTGTTATTCAAGGTCATCATAAAACTTTAAAGTATTTGAAGATATCAATAATTTGAGAGAATAGATTTGAACTTAAATAACTATTCTTAATGAAGAGCATTGGGTACATATTTATTGAATTTTTTTTTAAAAAAATTTGTATTTATATGTCATCTTTTATTTTTGTGGTGGTGGACAGCAGTAGTGCTCACATCACAATTTCAAAGTTCATTTTATATTTATGTCAATTCATAAAATATTTTACAAAAAATGATGTTTAAGTAATTATTTTTTTTAATCATGGATACGAAACCTTCTCAACATCGAAAGATAGAGTCTATGCCTGTTATTCAAGGTCATCATAAAACTTTAAAGTATTTGAAGATATCAATAATTTGAGAGAATAGATTTGAACTTAAATAACTATTCTTAATGAAGAGCATTGGGTACATATTTATTGAATTTTTTTTTAAAAAAATTTGTATTTATATGTCATCTTTTATTTTTGTGGTGGTGGACAGCAGTAGTGCTCACATCACAATTTCAAAGTTCATTTTATATTTATGTCAATTCATAAAATATTTTACAAAAAATGATGTTTAAGTAAATTTTTTGTCC
>NC_029790.2:100005471-100034356 GCF_000816755.2 Arachis ipaensis | reverse complement strand
CATATAAATTTTTTTTACATCAAATTGATAAAAAAAAAAGACAAAACTATTTTTTACGTGAAAAGTTAGAAATAAATTAAAATAATAGAAGAATGACTGAAAATATAAATTTAATAAATAAACTGAAGAGAAGGAAAAATATAAGTGGAAGTCATGCTTGAAACCGAATGAAATTTGCAACTACAATGGATGAAGGTAATAGAAGACGATAGAGGTGATGCAATTGATGGTGTTGAAAAAAAAAAAGGAGAAGGGCGATAGTAAGAGAAACACATAAAAATGTGCATAAAAGATAAAATTGGTAGATTTTTCTAAAGAATAAAAAAACCCTTTAATTAGAGTGAAATCAAACTACTGGTGAGAGCACATCTACTCAAAACAAAAGGATATAAACTAAAACTAACATAGAATTAAACAAAATATAAAGATGGTGAAGAAGGTAAAGACATTGATAAAATAAAGGTTATAAACTAAAACTAATATAAAATCAAACAAAACATGAAGATGGTGAAAAATGTGAAGATTCACTTAGTCCATTTTCTGATTTATTAACAATTTGCAGACATTCTGTATTTTTTTGTTCGGAGATGTGTTATTATGGTTATAGGAGTAACAAAACTATTTTTATTTTAGTGGGAGGTTATTGAATTTTTCAAAATAAATTTTATAACTATTTTGTCCTTATAATTTGCCTTATGAAATGGTTTGTTAGAAAGTAAATATAGTCCAAAAAAATTAGAAACTAAAGTCATAGTCAACTCTTTGTATTAGCTTTATAGATTACACCTTTTGTTATATGGTACAAAGACTATATATAATATAATAAATGGTACACGTTCTCATATATAAGAATATGGGATTTAATATTTTCCTTTTATCGAGTTTCTCTACCTTAATAAAAGAACTAATATCATTCAGACTACGTTTATTTTTGTACTTAATAAAAAAACTAATATCATTTAACTTTAATTTTTAACTTTCAAGATACACATGAAAAGATGTAACCTTTTATGTATTAGATAATTTAAAAGATACTTATTATATAAGAAGTTAAAAATATTCTAAAATTAAAAAATTATTTAATAACAAAATTAAGTTTGTTCAAAATCGTAGAAAGAGTTAGAGAGAGAGAAAGAGAAAGTTGAAACTTTTGAACTAATTACAAATAATCATCACCATAAAAAACTATTAAATTTGAGTATATTAAGTGGAGTTTAAGAAGCAAACCAGAACGATAAATTTAAAAGTTTTCTGTCTTTCTTTATATAGTATTTCACTTTAAGTAACTATTTTTTATGGATAGTATTCAAATGAATAACAAAATAATAAGAAGATTCGTATTAGATTATAAAAATTAATCTCATCCTTATAATATGATGACATTATT
The DNA here is from genome assembly GCF_000816755.2 of Arachis ipaensis. NCBI lineage: Eukaryota > Viridiplantae > Streptophyta > Magnoliopsida > Fabales > Fabaceae > Arachis > Arachis ipaensis. Next base: position 100,032,969 of record NC_029790.2, on the reverse strand, counting down.
TCAAAACATGTAAAATGAAATAATAAAGTATAGTTTAATTGATGTGCACAATAAAATAAATATGAAACTTATAAAATAGCAGTCAATTGTGGATAACAATGGTTGCCTTCTATAAAAGGTACTATATTAAACTGTGTAACACCCTATAACTATGAAAATGTCACGCTTCCGGCTGCGCCACTCTGATAGCTCGAGTATTACGACAACTCTTATAATATTTAATACTAAAATATGAGCCTATTTAAAACTTAAATCGTATTACCTAATAATTTTACAAGCATTACCTAATACAATTCCTATCCCTCTTACAGAATGTATAAAGATAAAGGCGATGGAAAACATAATATCTAAAACAATACAATACATCATATAAATTGAAAACAGAATAAACTCTTCTTGACTTCCTCGTCCATATCCTAAAAAGGAAACACCTCTAAGGGAGTGAGAACATCGTCCTTGAAAGGGTTCTCACTATAGGGTTGCAGAATTACTATAATAGGATACGTGAAAATAAAACCATTACAGTGATTAATACCCGCCTTATGCATCTTTTCAAAACCAAAGATTTAATATCAAAATTCCGAAATTCTTTCTGGAAGAGAAAACTGTTAATTCTTCAAAAATCAAAAAGCCTTTCTAAATGTCTTTCCTAGACAGTATGAATGACCAAGCTGTTACAAACATAGGTTCATTAAGTCTATGCTAAACCAGTTTAGTTTTTTTTATACTTTTCTAAGCCAAGAACACAAGCCAAACATGGCCTTCGGCCCATATCATAATCAGTCACGGCCTTAGGCCCAAACAATTCAATCCACAACCAATCCATCACAATCCAACAGAGTTTCAGTCGCAAACACAAGTAGGAAAGCTCAAGCACAAACAAGCAGTTACATCAAGTAGAACAATTAACAGTTAAACACAATTAATCACATAGGCAAACCAAGTACAATATGCACACCCAAACAATGTCACATAGATGCATATGATGAATGCCTGTCCTAGTGGCTGATGAGTCTCATCTGTCAGTTATAAAGCCAACCTGACAAGTCCTGGTAGCTAACCATTGGACTGTCCCTCTATCATGCATCCCCAACTCGAGTTATTCACAATCATAATCATAATCACACAACACCCACACTGGTGTTTATCCACGGGGATGAGCTCATCTGGAACTTTCACAGTGTCCAGCCACACTTACGATATAGAGTCAGCAAAGTATTGAGTCTCAACTTAGAGCACGTGGTGGCTAGCCACTACTTTTACCCAGGGAAACTCGTATCTTAGATAAGTAGAAGTGCAACAATCACTTTATCAACTCAATAATCATCCATATTCATACTCAGCCATCCGGCTCATAACATATTCCACAATCAGCCATAATTCATTGTCATATACAGTCATTCCGGCTCATAACATATTCCACAATCAGCCATAATTCATTATCATATACAGCCATTCTAGCTCATAACATAATAGCACTTCCAACATCCAACATCGTAAAACTCATAAAATCATCATTCAAGCCATAAATCACTTTTCTCGAATCACTTTTCTTTGAAATCAAATTCAATTCATCCTAGCCTTAACTTCAAAAATCCACATTTCTCAAATCACTTCTAGCCTATAAGCCATCTTTCTCAAAAGAAGTTTCCTTTTTCAAAACAAGCCACATTTTCACAACATCCTTCTAAAATTTCCAAGCGATTCAGCAACTAGGCCAAAATAAAAATCTCTTTTGAAAGATCCAAAAATCAGTCATTCGAAAATAGAATTTGGTATAGAAATTTCTCAACAGAGTCTCAAGACTTTAAGGAAGGACAACCTATCTCAATTTCTTAAAAAATTTTTGAAACTCTTAAAATCATAGATTCTTAGTTTAAGTAAATAGAAACAGAATTTATTATAAAATCGAATCATATAAAGTCACAAGTCCCAACCTAATTCAAAACCAATTCACTTGAAACGGAGCCAATCCATTTTTATGAAAACCACTTTCAGGTCCCTTCTTAAAACCAATTCTCTGACTTCTTCCAAAATGTCACAAACGCAATTATTCAATCAAAAGTCCAATTTCCTTTAAAATCACTAAAAGCTCCTCTGAACAAAATCTTTAAGTCTAACGAAAAGCATAAGCCCTTTTTATATTTAAAATCAATATTAGAATATAATACTTTTCTTAATAAATCAAATAATACAATTTCTCAAATCCAAGCCTTTCTAAATAACTTTTCAAACAAAGTCTAAGATTTTTATAGAAATTTCGGCAGCACCTTCCCTAAAACTTAGACTCTGCCACGCTTTTCGGGTCCCAACCAAACCATTCCACAATCCTTTTTAACGGTCCAAAACCCAAAATCAGTTTAAAAGCAAGCTGAATCTAACATTCACCTCATTTTCATATCTCAAGGAAACTGTCTCAAGATCAAATCATTATCAACTGATTAAACTCATTTCCAAAACTTTAAAGAAAACATTCAGCAACAATCCATTTATCAAAACCAAACAATAATCCAATCAAACATATGATCATATTCATCCAAAACAGCCAGACAATACATAAGACTTATACAATCACTAAAAAGTATAAAATTCTCACATCAGTATCTATTTATAACAATTCCAGATATAAATTAGCTTTTTAGAAAAACTCCTACCTCAATTGTCGAAACTCGAAAACTCTAAAACTCATCACAACTCATTTTTTCCTGGCTCGAAACTGTGGCAGCCGCAACTTTCGCTCCAAACCACTTTCTCAGCAACCACAACGACTCTAATCGCAACATATAATAATCAAGACTCGACCCCATGTTACCAAAACTTAGATTCATTAACCAAACACAACAGAATACTAATGTGAGGCTTTTTGAAACATAATTACTTACTAAAATAACAAAATAAAGCAGATGCGATTCCGAATTGACCCGGTAATGGCTCCAACAATAACCCCAAGTGACAGTCGTGAGCAAACCCCAGTGACGGAAACTGTAACAACTACACAGCGTTAAAAACCTTCCTGGAATCCAAAAGAACAGAAATCAAAACTTTAAAACCCTTATCGGCAGAGTTTTCCGGCAACGGTAGTGAGGTTTTCCGGCAGCCAGGCATGGCGGCACGGTTCCTTCCTCCACCGACAGCGACACTCGTGGCGACAACTTCCCTGTTTTCTCTCTCCCGCTCGTGCTCCTCTTCCCGGCGACGCCAACGACAACAGCGGCGCTGGAATGGCAACGACGGCATTAACCGAAATAGAGCAGAATCAGAACTGTAGCTCTAACAAATTCCGACGACCTTCTAGTGGCAGCGCCGAGGGCATCTGTGGCGGAAATGGAGGAAACAGCGATGGCATCTCAGCGGTAGTGACTAGCTTCAACGGGGCTCCCCTATCGCGTTCTCTCTGCTATGCAAACTCCTATCTTTGTCTCTCTTTGTGGTCACCGGCAGTGGCAAAAATGGCAGCGACAAACCCTATTAGTGGCGGCAGCGGATCAGTAGCGACAGAGCTAGCAATAGTAAAGCAGTTCGATGGTGATAAAGGCATGACGGAGGCACAGCGGCGCTACCCTTCGCGCACGAGCTCTCTCTCGTCTTCGTGGTTCTTCTCAGGCGGCGCAACGGGGTTGATGGACGGTAAAACGGCGACTGGACAGGGACAAACGATGTGGCTTCGACGGCGACGCTCCTCGCGGCTCCACAAATGGCGACAAGGATGACGGCGTCTTCCTTCTCTCTGAATCTTTCGTCTCTCAGATCTCCCTCTCTTCTCCCCTTCCCTGATTCTGCTTTCTCCTTCCTTTTCTTTCTTTGTTTTCTATTTCACTGCTACTGTGTGTGTGTGTTGTTGTTGTTGTTGGTGTGTGTGTTTAAGTGGGGAAGAGTGTGAGAGGGGGTTGGGTAGCTAGGGTTAGGATTAGGCCAAATTAGGATTAGGGTTAGATGAAAAATAGGGTTTAATTAGAGTAGGATAATTTGAATAAAATTAGGGCATAGGATATTAATTTGAACTCTAATTAAATCCTTAAAATTTATTTTAAAATATTATTTATTGTACCAAAATACTAATTACTTTAGAATCAAATACTTTAATTGAAATTACAAGATAATAAGATTAATTTCCTTTATTTCTAAAACTTAAAGTATTGAATTATAAAAATATCAACTATTTAAATTAAATCATATTTCATAACTACTAACGTTATAATTTAAATATAGAAAATAACTCAATAATTATAAAATTGAATAAAGATCTTAATTTATTTTAAATTCAATTAATCAAAATTTACTTTAATTATCTTTAATAAATAAATTTCTGAAATTAAAGCTACAAAAATATTGAATTTGAAATTAGCTCATGATAACCCTTTTCAAAAGTTTTGGGTCTTACATTTTACCCACCTTATAAAAATTTTCATCCTCGAAAATTGATACAAAATGAAAGAGATTTCATAACAGTTCACTCTTGAACACATTTAAGTTAAAAGGCAAAAAGATCTCAGCATATGTATACATAGAGTTTTCAAATACTAGGATTTTCAGATGGTACAAAGATGTAAGGGTAGAGGTATGATTGCAAGCAGAAATTACAAGGCAGGCTTAATGCAAAAGATGACATAGTTCAATATGTGATGGTAAAGCAAGGTGATGAATCCATATTTTTTGGTATTTATTTGTTTTAATTAGGTGGATTTCATTCACTTTTCTTGCATTTATTCATTGAAATAGCATACTTTTGTGAATTCTTTCCTAATTGTGCTTAATTGTGAAAAACATGCTTTTCATGCTTAAATTGCCAATTTTAATTCACTTTTCTCCCATTCGATACCTTGATATATTTTTTTGAGTGATTTAAGGTTTTGAAGGAAAGAATGGCTTGAGAAAGTGGAAGGAAAGCATACAAAGTGGAAGAATTTAAGAAATGAAGGATTTGTAAAGCTGTCCATCCTGACCTAAAATCTTGATGCAAGAATTATTGCCAGTTTAGAATTAATCAAAATAAGAATCACTTTGTTAATAGCATAGTCCAAACCAACAATGAACTCTCACAATCAAATTTAAATTCAAATAAATGTCACAATCCAAAACAAATATAAACCGGGAGTTTTAAGTCCCGGGTCGTTCTCCCTAGGAATTGTAATTAAGTGTCCTATTATTGGCTATGGAGGAATGGGGGTTGGGAATGCAAGAGAGAGCAAGTAATGTAAATAGAAAGAAAGTAAATGATCATGCAAGGAATTTAAAGTCAAAGCAATTAAAGCAAGAAAAGGGAAATTCAAATGCAAGAAACCTCTTGGCAAGTAATTGAGAGCTAAGGTTACCTATCCTAGCCATTGACCACAAACATATGATGATTATGAAGAGTTAATCCTACTTAGTTAACCCTACATCGAGGATAAGTCAAATAGGCATAGTTGATTCCAATCAATAAGTCCTAGCCAACTCTATTAATGGGAGGCTTAGAGTCAATAGAAACCAAATCAACTAACTACTCTAATATATCAAACAAGAATGGAAATCAATTACTCAAGGGTCACCAAAGTCTCAATTCCAAGCCAAGAGTGAGGAAGGATGAAGGAGGGAGCACTTAGGTTTAGGTTTTTACATGGTTTTGTTTAGTTTTTCTAGAGAGAGAAGCTTCCCCTTCTCTCTAGAATTAGGATTTTTTGTTTACTTTCTCTTTAATTTCAGCATTTAGTTCTTATTTTAATGTAGTTTTATTTATGTTTCTTGCTCTCTTGTCTTGATCATCTTCATTTATTTTGTTATTTTCTCAATTTTATCATTTCTAGTTTATGAACACTCTTGTTACTTTTAATTTCATTTAATGCAATTTTGATGTTTTATGTTTCTTTAATGCTTATTTGAGTTGTTATTATCATTTTATTGCAATTGGTAGTTATAGAATTTATTTTTATTGCAATTTATGATATTTTCCCTTTTATGCATGCTAGGTGTTTGATAAAATGTCTTTTCTAGTTTTTGTATAGTTTTTCACACTCTTGGCTTGGAATTAGATAATTAGGTGACCTTGAGCCATAGATGTCCATTCGATATTGTGATTAGGATTGTTAGTTAGTTTGGTTTCCACCAACGCTAGTCTTTCACTAAGTTAATTAGTGAGTTGATTAGGACTTGTGGATTGAGATCAATTATGCCCTTTTGACTTATTCTCGATGTTAGGATAGACTAATTGTGATTTATTCTTAGCAATTATCATGTTCGTGGTCTATGATTATGATAGTGTTCATACCATGGACCGATCTAAACGGTCTGGGTTGGACGGAGACAAAGCGACCGACCTCTTGCTAAGTTGGTCATCACTGACCTCTCCCTAAAGAGCTTGGCCAACATCTCTACAGAGGCCCAAGCAGGCCCAAACAGAAGGACACAACCCACTCTAAAGGCGGCTGGCCTAAAAGATAGGTGGCCTTACCCAAAGATAAGATAAGATAACTAACTTATCTCAAGAATGGCCACTCCACACTACTATAAATACACTGGAGCACCCAGGTATAACACACATTCTGATTCTACACAAAAAACCTGCCTAAAGCACATGATAACTTAAGCATCGGAGTCTCTTGTAGGTACCACCACCCTCCGGTGATCAAGGATCAGCAGCACCACTGGATCCAGCAAGTCGGACACGACAGCTCCGGCCACAACAGCAGATCTCCTCCGAGATCGACCTTCAATTTCAGGTAACCCTCGGAACATTGGCGCTGTTGCCGGGGAACCTAGAAGTCATCCCATCATCATGGAAGACAACCTTGACAACAATCACAACTCTAGTTTGGAGGACAGAACGCCACATAAGAACACGGATACCACACTGAAGGATACACCTCAAAAACAAAGGTGACAAACAACCCCCAAATACAAAAATTTTGGAGGCCATCCATGAACAACAGAATCACCTTAAACAGCTAGAACAAGAAGCCGACCGGTAGCAGGAGGCTGAGCAAGATCTCTGAAGAGAAATCAGAAGGCGTCGAGAGCTAGAAGATAAGCTCCTCAAACTTGAGGCCGACTTCAAAATAAAGGCTACTCGGTCCGATCGCAAAGATAGTCCCCGCAAGGACCAAGACCCATTCACAAAGGAAATCATGAAAGCTAAAGTCCCAAAAGACTTCAAAGCTCCTGACATGACTCCATACGATGGTACGTCTGACCCAAGTCATCATCTCAGCAACTTCAGGAGCCGAATGTACCTCACGGATGCCTCAGATGCAACTCGTTGCAAAGCTTTCCCAACGACCTTGACCAAAACAGCAATAAAGTGGTTCGACAGCTTGCCGCCAAGATCAATTAGCTTTGATGACCCCGCCAAGAAGTTCCTGGCTAGGTTCTCCATCCAGAAGCATAAAGCCAAGCATGCTCCAAGCCTACTGGGGATTAAGCAAGGAGATCGGGAAAGTCTCCGCAGTTACATGGAAAGATTCAACAAAGCATGCCTAGACATACAAAATCTCCCAACAGAAGCAGTAAATATGGGACTTATCAATGGTCTGCGAGAAGGACCCTTTAGCCACTTCATATCCAAAAAACACCCAACATCTCTAAATGAGGTACAAGAGCGGGCGGAAAAGTACATCAATATGGAGGAGAACTCTCGATTAGGAGAAACTTCAAAATCCGGATTCTCCTGCCCACATCGGGATAAGAATAAAGAGTCCAAGAAAAAAGAAGACCAACCTACCGAGAAACCTAGAAAGTACCACAACTACACCCCTCTTCGGGTATCCCTTGTAGACGTTTACCAAGAGATATACAACACTGAGAAGATCCCACCACCTCGCCTGATTAAACACAAAAAAGGAGGAAGTCGGACAGAGTATTGCGAATACCACCGAGTCTACAGGCATTCTACCAACGAGTGCTACGATCTAAAGAATATCATAGAGAAATTGGCACGAGAAGGGAGATTAGATCGGTTTTTAGCCAATAGAGCGGATGAACCAAAAAAGAGAAGAAGGGAGGAAGAGGTCGGACGAGCTGAACGTCCCCCTCACACCCCTGAGAGACACATCCACATGATAAACGGTGGATTCGCAGGAGGAGGGATCTCTAAATCATCCCGTAAAAGACATCTTAAAGAGGTGTACCATGTCGGAGAAGGGGACGGGTCACCCGACCTCCCCACTATTACCTTCACTCAAGAAGATGCCGCAGGCATCATCCCAGGGCATGATGACCCTGTGGTCATTACCGTCATACTAGCCAATGCCAATCTCCACTGAACATTGGTAGACCAAGGAAGCTCCGTGGATATCCTGTTCAAATCCGCCTTCGACAAGCTCGGCCTACAAGAAAAAGAGTGATAAACCATTACTTTATGGTCTATATTATGTTTAATTGTGTGGTTTTATCAAATATTTACCCACTTATTCATATGATTAGCATGTATTTACAATTCCTTCCCAAAATTACTCCATGGTTGAAAACTTACTTCCTAGAGACTTTTAATTATGTATTTTAATTCTCCTTTATTCCATTCGATGTCGTGATCCGTGTGTTAAGTGTTTCAGGCTTTATAGGGCATGAATGACTTGGAGATTGAAAAGGAGGCTTGCAAAAAATAGAAGGAACACAAGAAATTAAGGAGATAACCAGCGAGAAGCGACGCGGACGCATGGCTCACGCGACCGCGCGAATGGGAGAAATCATAGTGACGCACTCGCGTGCCTGACGCGAACGCGTGAACTGAAAGCTGCATGAGTGACGCGAATGCGTGGACGACGCGCACGCGTGGCAAGGCAAAATGCTGGATGACGCGATCGCGTGATGTACGCGATCTGCAGAATTTGTAGAATTCACTGGGGGCGATTTTGGGCCATGTTTTGACCCAGTTTTCGGCCCAGAAAAGCAAATTAGAGCCAGGGAACATGCAGAGACCAGGAACAATATTCGTTCCGCATAATTTTAAGTTTTTAGATCTGAATTTACTCCTCCTCTAGGTTTTTCTCTCTACACATTCATAGTTCTTAGGATTTTGTTTTTATTGCTTTTTGGATTGGGATATTGAGAAGAGTTATTACCTCTGCCAAGACTTTATTACTCTAGTTTGTTTTCCTTACTTGTCACTTACTCTTTTATATCCTTAATTTATTCAGAGTTACTATTGGATTATTTTTTTAGAATTTATTAATACAAGAACTGTTTTTATTTTTAATTGGTCTCTTTGATTATTATTATTTATCATGTCTTTCTTTATTTCCTTTTCTTATTTCGTGAATGTTACATTCATAATGAGCGAGTAGTTCCATAACTTGCTTGGGAGTTGGTTGAAAGGAGAACCTTGAGTTGGAATGCTCAAGAGTAAAATTGTAATTGGGTTTATCGTTGGGTCGCCCTCTAGTCACTGACACTAGTCCTTCCCAAGGGAGAGGATTAGAACTTGTGAATAGAAACTGACTTCCAACTTGCTTGACTTTCCTTTATCTGGTAAAGGATAACTGAGCAGAACAACCTTCAATTATCAATTAATCTTGGGAGAACTCCAACAAGGATAGGACTTCTAACTAATCTACTCCCGGTCAAGGTTTTTATTTAAATTACATAAATTCTCTGATTTAATTTCTTGTCTATCAAACTCAAACCCTTTTGGAAAACATCTGATTAATAAAATAGCACATCTTTCTGCAACTCGTTGGGAGACGACCTGGGATTCATACTCTCAGTATTTTAATTCTAATTTTGTGATAACCCCTTCTAAATTGATAAGCGGATTTTTGGTTGGTTAAGAATTATACTTGCAACGTATCTCTTATAATAATTTCTTAACTCGCCAATTTCCGCCACGTCAATTTTTGGCGCCGTTGCCAGGGAGTTGCAATGGAGTGCTAAGTTATTGATTGGAATTTATTTATTTGCATTTTATTTTATTTTTGCTACTATGAGCTGAATGTTTCTTTCGTTAAATGACGCGTTCACTTCCTGATCCAAGCTTGCCAGTATTTGATCCTGAGATTGAAAGAACTATTTCACGTATAAGGCAAGCTCGGCGTCGGTTAGTCCTCCCCGAGGGCGAATCTGAAACGTCACGTAAGGAAGAAACAAGCTCCCTTTCTACTGATTCGGTTGATTTACGTGCAGGTGACATGGCAGCACCTAGAAGAGTTACTATCCAGGAAGCTGGAGCCCCTGATTTTACAATGCAACCTGAAAGAACTGGAGATTGATGGTTTAGAAGTTATAGTAAACTCTCGTTGCAAGTATAGTTACTAAACCAAGCAATCAACCTTTCTTACAAACGTTTTGGTTGTCACAAGTAACAAACCCCTTTAAGATTGATAACCGAGTATTTAAACCTCGGGTCATCTTCTCAAGGAATTGCAGGGAGGTGTTCTTATTATTGGTTATGAGTTTGTAAATTGGGGGTTTTAAATGTATAAGATAAAAAGCGAGAATAGTAAATGGCAAGAAAGGAAATTGTATTAAATTAAATAGATAATAAAACTCTTGGCAAGGTATGAAAACTGGAAGTCCTATCCTGGTTATCCTTATCAATTGTAATGAGAATTAGATTTTTCTCCCACTTTGTTAACCTCTAATTATGAAGGTAAGTTAAGTGGATGAATTAATTCTGACTCCTCAAGTCCTAGTCTTTCCTTGGGAAAAGTTAGAGTTAGTGGAACTCGAATTAATTCTTGAAGAATTCCAATTTTCAATTAACAATGAGTTTGATAACTCAAGAGTCTCCAATGACTCAACCAAAGCCAAAAGGGAAAAATCCAAATTATTTATATAATAAATAAAAGAAAACAATCATAATTCTGAAATACCTCAATTAGCACTAATAAAGATATCAAATGTAACATGGAAGAGTTCATAAATTAAATTAGAAAAATAAATAAAAGGAACATTGAACCTGTGATGAAGAAGAAATAATCCTAAATCCTAAAACTAAATCCTAAGAGAGAGAAGAGAACCTCTCTCTCTCTAAAAATTACATCTACTCCTAAAATTGTGAATTGTGAGCTTCTTCTCATGAATGGATGCATTTCCCTACTTTATAGCCTCTAATCTGTGTTTTTTGGGACGAGAACTGGGTCAGAAACAACCCAGAATTCGCTGGTTGCAAATTCATACACGCTGATTTTTCGTCACTACGATGCGTCCATGTGGAGCACGCGTTCGCGTCATCTAGCGTCAGGGCAACTATGGTATATTATATATCAAATCGAAGCCCCAGACATTAGCTTTCCAACGCAACTAAAACTGCGTCATTTGGACCTATGTATCTAAAGTTATAGCTATTTGAGTGCGAAGAGGTCAGGCTGGACAGCTTAGTAATTTCTCCAACTTCTTGTATTCCTTCCACTTTTGCATGCTTCCTTTCCATCCTCTGAGCCATTCCTGCCCTGTAATTTCTGAAATCACTTAACACACATATCAAGGCATCTAATGGTAATAAGAGAGGATTAAACATAGGGAACTTAAGGCCAAAGAAGCATGTTTTCAATCATAGCACATAATTAGGAAGGCAAATGTAAAACCATGCAAATAGTACGAATAAGTGGGTAAAGAGTTGATAAAAACCACTCAATTGAGCACAAGATAAACCATAAAATAGTGTTTTATCACAACCGTTTCAAGCGCATCACCCAGCGGTGGCTGCAGATTTTGAAATAAAGACTGCACTTCTCAACTTGATGCCTAAGTTTCATGGCTTACCTGCTCAAGAGCCTATCAAGCACCTTAGGAATTTCCAAGCAGCCTGTTCTACTGTTAGGTGCGATGGTGCAGATGAAACTTCTATTTTGTTAAAAGCCTTCCCATTCTCTCTTGAGGAAAAGGCGAGAGAGTGGTACTACACTCAACCCGCAGCAACTGTTTCTGACTGGGATACACTTAGAAGAGAATTTTTGGAAAAATTATTTCCAGCTGAAGTTACTGATAAACTGAGAAAAGACATTTTCATGATTGTTCAGGACAAATCCGAGACTCTCTACGAATACTGGGAGCGCTTCAACAATCTTCTGGAAGCATGTCCCCACCATATGATTGACAAGATAGTGTTGCTCGGCTACGTCACACAGGGTATGAGGCCTCAAGATAAGACCACATTGGAAAGTGCTAGCAATGTGTCTATGAAAAAGTATAAAACCACTGATGAGGCATGGCAACTGATCAGCGACTTGGCTGAATCTACTCAGAATCATAGGCAGAAATAAAGCCGGTCAAAAGCTGTTGCAGAGGTATCCTCTAGCAGAGAGACTACTGCTCTGACTCAGAGTATATGTGAAATGACCAACTTACTGAGGCAGATGCAGTTGAGTCAACAACAAGCTCAGCAAGCTCAACCTTCTCCACCACAGCAAAGTCAACAGTTAGTCCCACAGAGATTGTGCAGAATCTGTGCTGATTATAGCCATTATACTGATGAATGTCCGTAGCTCCAACAGGAAGACAACACTGTGGCAGCCACTCATAACTTCTATGACCGCCCCAATCAAGGATACAATCAAGGTGGCAGCTACAACCATGGATGGCAGGACAATTCCAACTAAGGTTGGAGAGATAATTCTAACCAGAGTTGGAGGGACAACAATAACAGAGGAGGCAGAGACAATTAAGGAAATCAGAGGTGGAATAACAACAACAACAGGCAGCAGAACCAGAACCAGCCTTACAGAGCACCTCACCTGAGGCAATCCCAAGGACCACAGCACAACCAACAACAAGTTCCTCAGATCACTTATTCTAATTCCTCTTCGAATGACGAGGTGTTTCAATCCATTGCGCAAGGACAAAAGAACGTGGAAAGTTCATTTAATGGTCTAACATCCACTATACAAGCTCTCATCTCTCAGATGGGGTCATCCAATACCTCAAACACTCAACATGCAAGCTCCAGTGGAATTCCTTCTCAACCCTTACCCAATCCAAATGGTGGCATCAATGCCATCACCCTAAAGTCTGGAACAACACTGCAAGAGAGGAATCAGGAGGAGCCAATCCCATCAGAACACGCCTCAGCTGAAGAGGTGGTGGAAGTAGAAGATGCTGAAGAGGAAGAGGACATACAAGACATGGTTGAAGAAGAAGAAGCTCAACCACAGAAAGAAGCACCAAAGGATGCAGACGCTGCAGAAAATACCCTTCCTATTCCATTTCCACAAATTGCAAGGAAGCCCAGGAAGCAGATGGAACTTGATCCCAAAATGGTAGAAATATTCAAAAAGGTTGAGGTAACTGTTCCCCTTTTTTATGTTATTCAGAAAGTACCTAAATACGCAAAGTTTCTAAAAGATTTATGTATACATAAAGACAAAATTAATGAATTAGAAACTATTCCTTTAGGTAGTTCTATATCTGTTTTAATGGGAGGTATACCTAAAAAGTGTAGTGATCCAGGTCCACGTATGGTTAATTGTACTATTGGAGGTGTGATATTTTCTGACTGCATGTGTGATTTAGGAGCGTGTGTTAGTATAATGCCTTTGTCTATATATGATACTTTGAGGCTCCCTCCCTTAAAAAGGTCGGCAGCTCATTTTGTGTTAGCAGATAAAAGCATTAGAGTAAACTACCATTTGTACCCACGAAAGTTGAAAACGCTGACATATCTACCCATAGAAAAAAGAAATTACCATTTGTACCCATAAAACATGAGTTTCGCACCAAACACTAAAAAATTATCTAAAAACCCCAAAATACCCTTATCATTACCACTGCTACCATCATCCCCCATCTCTCTCTTTGGTCACATGAACACTCTCTGATCTAACCTCTATTTTTCTGCCACAAACCACCTCTGCCACAAACCACTTCATTGTCACTCCTTCATCACCATAACCTTCACCTTTGGAGGAATCAAAATCAACCCAGAGAGGAATTTAAAATGGATGACGATGGGTGAGAGTCAAAATTGGATCTTGGTTTCAGCTGAATCTGAAGCTGTTTGAGAGAACAAAACATTGAAAAGGGTGTCATGGAGAAAGCTAATAGAAATAGGGCAAATAAGAACACAGATCCAAGGTGAGAAGAGAGTGAGGAGAGAGGATCAAATCTGAACAATCAAACACAGAAGCCTCATGTATTAATTTGGATTCACTTTTTCTGGGGGAAAAGAAAAATGGTGAAAGAGACAGAAAGAGAGAGAGAGCTTACCGCGATTTTGGTTCGCAAAGGGGACCGCGGTGGCGGGCGGCTGGCGCAGTGGCCCATCAGGGGCACTGGTTCGGTGATGAGGAGAAGGTAGCCCCGGTAGGTGAGGGTGGTCGGCGGTGAAAAGAGGAGAAAGGGCACTGCGGCTCTAGGGTTGCTAGCGGCGGCGAAGCAGGGGCGGGGTGGGTGCGAAGGTCCTCTATTCGGCAAGAGCGAGACAGGGAAGAAGAGAAGGAGGGGTGGTCACTGACACTGACACTGGAGGTTGACTGTGGAGATATTGCTACCAACCCACCTTTGTTCCTGACAGATGGCACCGAGGACGGTGCAAAGCCTTAAGTGTGGGGAGGTCGGTCAGTACCTGACTTCCGGAGGTAATTTCTCTTCCTTAACACCAATAAAATAGGATATTTAGTTAGTTTTTCTTTTCTAGAATAGGATAAATTGCATAGTAATAGGTTAGTTGCATGCATGTTTTACTTTATTGAAAAGATAATAAGTTTCTTCTAAGACCCTATTTTTGTTAGAACAAAATTTCACTAATTTTAATCAAAACTTTTATGTTAAATTTGCTTGAAGTTGTATTTGGAACATGGTTATTTAGCAAAAGAACACACAACCTGTGAGATTTGAGCTTAGTTACATGGTTACCTTTGATGCGAGCGGAAATTGGCGAGTTAAGAATGATTATAAAATATGTGTTGCAAGTATAGTTCTCAACCAACCAGAAATCTGCTTATCACTTTAGAAGGGTGTCACAGAAATTAAAATTAAAATACTAGGAGTATGAATCCCAGGTCGTCTCCCAACGAGTTGCAGAAAAGTGTGCTATTTTATTAATCAGATGTTTTCAAAAAGGTTTGAGTTGAATGGCAAATTAAATTAGAGAATTTATATAAATTTAAATAAAAGCCTTGACTGGAAGTTGATTAGCTGGAAGCCCTATTCTTGTTACAGTACTCTCAAGATTAATTGATAATTGGGGGTTATTCTGTTTAGTTTTCCCTTACTAAGTAAGGGAAAGTCAAACAAGTTGGAATGCTGTTCTATCCACAAGTTCCAATCCACTCTTGGGAGGATTGGTGTTAGTGACTAGAGAGAAATCCAACAATAAATCCAATTACAATCTTTCTCTTGAGCATCCCAACTCAAGGGTTCTTTTCAATCAACTCCCCATCAAGTCAGGGAACTATCGCTCATTGTAATTGTGAAATTCATAACATAAGAAAGGGAATTAAAGAAAGACATGAATAAATAATGATCAAAAGATTAATTAAAAATAAAAATAATTCTTGTATTAATAAATGCTAAAATAATCCAATAGTGAAATTAAGTAAATTAAGGAACATGGAAGAGTAAGAGATAAGTAAAGAGAACGAACTAGAATGTCGAAGTCTTGATGAGGCAATAACTCTTCTCAATATCCCAATGCAAAAACAATGAACATAACAAATCCTAAAAACTATGAATGTGTAGAGAGAAAACCTAGAGGAGAGGAAAACTAGATCTAAAAACTAAAACTATGCGGAATGAGTGTTGTTGTTGGTTTCTGCATGTTCTCTGGCTCTAGTCTGCTGTTCTGGGCCGAGAACTGGGTCAAAATAAGGCCCGAAATCGCCCCCAACGATTCTGCAGATTATGCAGATCGCGCATGTCACGCGGTCGCGTCATCCATGCGGCCGCGACATTCGGCTTTCTACTTTGCCACGCGGTTGCATTGTCCATGCGGCCGCGTTACTTGTGCTATTCCATGCCGCGCGGTCGCGTCATCCATGCGGCCGCGTCACTGTGATTTTCTTTCTTTCGCGTGGTCACGTGATCCATGCGGCCGCGTCGCTTCTCGCTGGTCATCTCCTCAATTTCTTGTGTTCCTTCCATTTTTGCAAGCTTCCTTTCCAATCTCCAACTCATTCATGCCCTATAAAGCCTGAAACACTTAACACACAGATCACGGCATCGAATGGAATAAAAGAGAAATAAAATACATGATTAAAAGTCTCTAGGAAGCAAGTTTTCAATCATGCAATAACTTAGGAAGGAATTATAAATGCATGCTTATTTAACGAATAAGTAGGTAATGATCATGATAAAACCACATAAATAAACACAATATAAACCATAAAATAGTGGTTTATCAACCTCCCCACACTTAAACATTAGCATATCCTCATGCTTAGTTAAAGGAGATAAAATGAATGAGTAAGAGCATGTAAAACCCATGAAATGCAATGCAACCTATATATGTGAATGCAACTATATGATTCTTGTCCACTTGATCTAAAGTAAATAAGCTCTTCAAAATAATTACAAATCAAATTCCACTAACTCAATTCTTATACAGTAAGAACAGATAAAAATGCAAGAAGATAGCTCATGAAAGCAGGGAACATAGAAATTCAAGCATGGAACCCTCACTGATGATGTATGTACACTCTAGTCTCTCTAGTGTATAGGATCATCACTCTGTCCTTCTCTAATCATGCTCTCTAATTTTTGTTCTTCTCCTAACCAATCAACAACATTTAATATACCAATGCAAACATCATGAGGTCTTTTCAAGGTTGTAATGGGGCCAAGGTAAGGGTAAGGATATATATATGGCTGAGTAAGCTTATAAATTGAATCTTTAATTAACCCAAGCTTTAACATAACCTATATATATATATTCTATATAACTTTAGAATTCGTACCTAGCTACCCAGAAATTTCCTTTCACATTCCATATTCATGTTTCAATCTTTTATTTTGATTTTATCATACATGCATTGACCCTTGAATTCTTAAATTAACATTGGGGTAATTTTGTCCCCTTATTTATTTGTTGAATATTTTTGGGTTTTTTTTTTAAACATAGAAACATAAAAATAACACAGCTTATTAATGCACATAGATTTTTAATTCTTATAGTTTCACATGAGTAGGTATCCAAATTCCCATAATATTATCATGACTCATTCCCTTATTATCCTTTGTTCCCACAATTTCCCATACTTGATTGACTCACACAATTCTATCTTTAGCTAACCAAAGATTCAATTTGGGATATATAATTGTTTTTCCGCTTAAGGCTAGTAATGTGGTAAAATATAGAACAAATGGGATTTAAAGGCTCAAAGTGGCTAACAAAGGTAATTGGAAGGGTAGGCTTTATTTGGATAAGTGAGCTAAACAAATAATGGCCTCAATCATATGCAAACATATAAATATAATAAATATTGGACATATAGGATGAATCAAAATATAGATTACAATCATAGAGAAGTAAACACACAAGAATAAAATAATTATGGTTAAATAATGTAACCATTCATAAAGGCTCAAATCTCACAGGCTGTGTGTTCTTTAGCTCAAAAATCATGTTCCAAATACAACTTCAAGCAAATTTAACATAAAAGTTTTAATTAAAATTATTGAAATTTTGTTCCAAAGATAGGGTCTTAGAAGAAACTTATTGTCTTTTTAATCAAGCGAAACATGCATGCAACTAACCTATTACTATGCAATTTATCCTATTCTATAAACGAAAAAATCTAACTAAATATCCTAATTTATTGGTGCTAGGGAAGAGAATTTACCTCCGGAAGTCAGGTACTGACTGACCTCCCCACACTTAAGGCTTTGCACTGTCCTCGGTGCTATCTGTCAAGAACAAAGGTGAGCTGGTAGCAGTATCTCCACAGTCGGGACCATCATGGCTCCCTGTGCTGGTAAAGGAAGTAGAGTCCGGGGTATCTGAGTCCTTGAATTTTCCCATGATCAGCTCCTTGAGGTATGTGAATCGGCGCTTATTACGGCGCTCTCTCATCTTAGCTTTCTGTTCCTGCCGATCCAACTTTTGAAGTATTTGCTGGAGCATTTGGGCTGTTGAGGGTGCTTGTGGTGTTGAAGAAGGAATATCTTCAACTAGTTCAGTAGGCGGGCTAATAGTGGTTGCTGGAAGTCTAAGGTATTTCCCGTTGGGGACATACTGATCATCCTGTGGAAGTATGGCTTTGGTGTCCCCAGCTCTGTAGGAGGCTCTGGCTGCTGAGACAAGATTTAAGACCAGGGCAGGGAAAGGTAAGTTACCCGCAATTTGTACGTGTTCCATGGCATTCCGGATATGTCTTGGTAGATTCAGAGGTTGGTTTGTAAGGATGCACCATAGTAAAACGGCCATGTCCGCAGTGAAGGAGGACTCGTGAGTGCTCAGAAAGACGTAATGGGACATAATCTGTGCCCATACGCGAGCCTCCAAGGTAAGTGCTGAAGCCGAAATTCCCTTAGGGCGGGTACGATGGTATCCGTAGATTCATCGGCTGCTAGGTAGTGCGATAACTCTGAGAACGGCGTCCGAGTCAAATTGGTACAGCTGGCGCTTGAGTGCGGCTTCTTGAAAGGCGTCCAATCCTTCAGGGATAGGGGGAAGACTTAGAACTTTTTGAATGGCCTCTTCTGTAATGGGGACTTGTTTCTGAGGGACAAAGACAGACTGCAGGGTTGGCAGGTGGAAGTTGGAGTAGAACTCGACTACCCAAGAAAGATTGACCTGCCTTGGCTGTCTCTGTAGGAAACCCCATTGTCTCCGGGTAATTTGCGGCTCAACAAAGGTAGTAGTATTGGGCGGGAGGAGAAGAAGGTATTCGTTGTTGTAACTCCTTTCAGCCAGGATGGGGAACATCTGCTCACAGTAGCGATTAGGGAATCGCGCAGTGTCCTTTACTGGGAAGGCTTTTTCTTTATCATCAACCTTTATGATCCTCTTAATCTTCTTTGTTGAAGGCTTTACCGCAGTTGAAGAAGGTTCTGCCACTAGTACTCTTTTTGTACCTCTTCTTGCTGGTTGTTTGGGGGTGGCTTTCTCCTTTCCTTTCTTGGTGGCCATCCTGAAAAAGGAAGAGAAAGTAAATTAAATTTAAAGGGGTAAAGCAAGGAAGAGAACGGAAAAGGATGGTTATAAATGCACATTAAAAGGTAAATGATGTTAACACACGCTCATGAGTACATGTGAAAACTTATTAATGGAAAATAGCTGGTGCACATGATGACAAGTGAATGCAAGGTGTTTATTGGCATGCCGGCAAAGGGCATGAGTAGCATAGATCAAGCATCACTCATAACAAACCATCACGTTTGTATTGACAATTAAATTTAATGAATAAAATAGTAAAGGAAATTTGTGAAAAGCAAGCATTGAATAGTAGGATAATGTAGAAGAATGCATAATGCTATATTGGCTTTTTCACAAACATATAGCATACATGGTAAATAGGGTAAGGAAAGTATTAAATTGAACATGCAAGCAACCCTTTAAAAGGTAATATATAATTGCCAAACAAATTTACAACAATCCACAAGCATATAATAATAAATAATGACTCACATAAATTGATAACACCAAGTAAAAAGGAAAAGGAAAGAAAAAGAAAATATGAATAATGAAGGTAAAAAGAAAAGAAAAGAAGATAACATATAAAAATAAGAAAAAAAATAGAAAAGTAAGGAGAGAAGGAGAAAGAAAAGAAAAACCTTGTTAATGGGGGTGAGAGAGAGTAAAAAAGTGAGAAAGAAGGAAGAGAGGGAGAAGAAATAAGGAGGGAAAAAAGAAAATAGGATTTAGGGAGAAAAAGATATGATAATTGGCAAATTAGAAAAACAGTGCGGCGCAAGCGACGCGGTCGCGTGGGGCATGCGATCGCGTGACTTGCGCTTAAAACTGAATGACGCGGTAGTCCGAGTTATGCCATTGGCGCGAGGGTAGCCTCGCACTCGCACAACTCTCTGTTCAAAATCATATTAGTGCCAAATTTTGGGTGACGCGATCGCATGGGGCATGCGATCGCGTGAGTGGTCAAATATTAGGATGTGACGCGGCCGCGTGAGTCATGCGGCCGCGTGGGAAGGATTATGCGCTCAGCACCAATCCAGCACTACTCTAGCACAACTTTCGGTCGTGCACCCTTGTTACGTTGAAATCCAGGTCACGCGGCCGCGTGAGGCACGCGGTCGCGTGGGAGGCCATTGTTCCCATATGACGCGGTCGCGTCGGCGACGCAGTCGCGTGGGACGGTTTGTGCCATTGGCACGCCTCCAGCCCTGCTCCTGCGTAACTCTCTGTTCATATTATTATTATCTCCCAGCTCCTTGCGACGCGGACGCGTCAATGAGGCAGTCGCGTTGCGTGATTTTTTTTTTAAATAAAGGTATGTAAATGCAGATGCACGAAATGTACTAATGAAGAGAAGAGTTATTGAATAAGAAAACTAAAAGTAAAGAGAAGAACGATGATATCATGGTGGGTTGTCTCCCACCTAGCACTTTGCTTTAACGTCCATAAGTTGGACGCTCCACTAGCTCAGTCTTCGGCTATGTGGGGATCTTCCAAGAGGAAGATCTCAAGCACCTTATTTTTCTTCAGCTTCTCGCCATGGTACAGCTTTAAACGATGTCCATTAACGTTGATAAGTTCAGAGCTTGAAGGATGGCTTAGGTGATAAACTCCGTACGGTTCGGCCTTCTCTACTCTGTATGGACCTTCCCATCTTGATCTCAACTTGCCTGGCATGAGCCTCAGTCGAGATTTATAGAGGAGGACTAAGTCCCCAGATTGGAACTCTTTCCTCTTGATGTGCTGATCATGTACAGCCTTCATCTTCTCCTTGTATAGTCTTGAGTTCTCATAAGCTTTTAGGCGAAGGCTATCCAGTTCCTGCAATTGCAACTTCCTTTCAGCTCCGGCTTTTCCAATTCCCATGTTGCATTCCTTTACTGCCCAGAAGGCTTTGTGCTCTATTTCAACAGGGAGATGACAAGCTTTTCCATAAACTAAGCAGAAAGGACTCATCCCAATGGGTGTTTTGTATGCTGTTCTGTATGCCCGAGTGCATCTTGTATCCTGGTGCTCCAGTCTCTTCTATGAGGTTTGACTATCTTCTGCAAGATATGCTTTATCTCTCTATTTGACACCTCGGCTTGCCCATTAGTCTGAGGATGGTAGGCTGTTGCAACTTTATGATTTATTCCATGCTTCTTCATTAGTCCTGTTAGTCTCCTGTTACAAAAATAGGTGCCTTGATCGCTCACGATTGCTCGTGGTGATCCAACTTTCAGCTTGTCTCTTTGATGCTTAGAAAAGTTTGGAGGAAAAGTGCGGCTAACTAGATAATTAGCTACAGGTGCATACCAAGGGACTATCTCAGATACTGTTTGCAGGTTATCAAATGGGAAATTATCAGATATAGTAGTGGAATCATCTGTAATATGTTCAAGGTGACTCAGGTGGTCTGCCATTAAATTCTGGTTACCACTCCTATCCTTAATTTCTAAATCAAATTCTTGTAATAGCAGTATCCAACGTATAAGCCTTGGTTTGGACTCCTTTTTAGATAATAAATACTTTAGAGCTGCGTGGTATGAATACACTACTACTTTAGTACCAAGTAAATAGGCTCGGAATTTATCCAGGGCAAAAATAATAGCAAGGAGCTCTTTCTCAGTAGTAGTGTAATTTGACTGAGCGGCATCTAAAGTTTTAGATGCGTAAGCAATAACAAAAGGATCCTTACCTTCACGCTGAGCCAGTGCTGCTCCTACTGCATGGTTGGAAGCATCGCACATTATTTCAAATGGTTGGCTCCAGTCTGGTCCTCTTACAATTGGAGCTTGAGTCAGTGCTGTCTTCAGCTTATCAAACGCTTGTTTGCAGTTTTCACTGAACTCAAACTCAATATCTTTCTACAGAAGTCCGGATAAGGGAAGTGCTACCTTTCTGAAGTCCTTAATGAACCTCCTGTAAAAACCTGCATGGCCAAGGAAAGAACGAACCTCCCTCACAGAAGAGGGGTAAGGTAAACTAGAAATAACATCCACCTTTGCTGGATCTACAGAAATGCCAGTATTAGATATAACATGTCCTAGTACAATCCCTTGTTTAACCATAAAGTGGCATTTTTCAAAATTTAATACCAGGTTTGTACTGACACATCTATCTAACACTCTAGATAATCCATCTAAGCAAAGGCTAAAGGAATCGCCATAAACACTAAAATCATCCATAAAAACCTCCATACAGTCCTCAATAAGATCAGAGAAAAGACTCATCATGCACCTCTGGAAAGTAGCTGGTGCATTGCACAAGCCAAAGGGCATTCTTTTGTAAGCATAAGTCCCAAAAGGACATGTAAAAGTGGTCTTTTCATGATCCTCAGGAGCTATATGAATCTGGAAATAACCTGTGTAACCATCTAGAAAATAATAATGCTATTTACCTGACAGGCAATCCAGCATTTAATCAATGAATGGAAGAGGATAGTGATCTTTACGGGTTGCTTGGTTGAGGCGTCTGTAATCAATGCAGACCCTCCAGGCGTTCTGAACTCTGGTTGTCAGGAGCTCTCCATGCTCATTCTTCACTGCAGTGATTCCAGACTTCTTTGGTACCACTTGTACTGGGCTTACCCATTTACTGTCCGAGATGGGATAGATGATGTCTACCTCTAGTAGTCTGGTCACTTCCTTTTTGATAACCTCTAGGATAGTGGGGTTCAGTCTTCTCTGGGGTTGACGGACAGGTCTTGCTCCCTCTTCTAAAAATATTCTATGCTCAAAGATTTGAGGGTTGATGCCTACTATGTCTGCCAAACTCCAACCAATTGCCTTCTTGTGCCTCCTCTGCACACCAAGTAGCTGCTCTTCCTGTTGAGAAGTGAGTTCCCTTGCAATGATAACTGGGAACCTCTGCCCATCTTCCAGGTAAGCATATTTGAGGTGTGGAGGAAGGGGTTTTAATTCTAACTTCTGATCATGTTCAGGCTTTGGGTTGTCTGGAGCTGGTAACAGTGGTAAAGCACTGTCATTGTCCTCTGAGAATGTCCCCACACTTGGACCTTGTCCTGTGTGCTTTTCTTCAAATTCCTCCTAATAAACTTCAGCCACGGTTTCATCTATAATATCATACTTGAGGATAGAGTGATCCTCCAGGGGATGCTTCATAGCTCCATTCAGATTGAAGGTCACTACTCGGCCATCTATTTCAAAAGAGTATGTTCCTGAAAAAGCATCTAATTTAAACTTTGAGGTCTTCAGGAATGGTCTTCCGAGTAGGATTGATGATGGCTTGTCTGAGTCATTTTGGGGCATTTCCAGGATATAAAAATCAGTGGAAAACGTGAGTCCCTTAATGCCTACTAGTACATCTTCAGCAACTCCAACCACTGTAATAATGCTTTTATCTGCTAACACAAAACGAGCTGCCGACCTTTTTAAGGGAGGGAGCCTCAAAACATCATATATAGACAAAGGCATTATACTTACACATGCTCCTAAATCACACATGCAATCAAAAATTATCACACCACCAATAGTGCAATTAACTATACAAGGACCTGGATCACTACACTTTTCAGGTAAACCTCCCATTAAAGCAGATATGGAACTTCCTAAAGGAATAGTTTCTAATTCATTAATTTTATCTTTATGTATACATAAATCTTTTAGAAAATTAGCATACTTAGGTACCTGTTGAATAACATGAAATAGAGGAACAGTTACCTCAACCTTTTTGAATATCTCTACCATTTTTGGATCAGGTTCCAGCTGCTTCCTAGGCTTCCTTGCAAGTTGTGGGAATGGAATGGGAGTGGCATTTTCTGCAGTGTCTGCGCCTTTTAGCGCTTCCTTCTGTGGTTGCACTTCTTCTTCTTCAGCCACGTCCTGTATGTCTTCTTCCTCTTCAACATCTTCTATTTCCACTACCTCTTTAGCTGAGGCGTGTTCTGGTGGGTTTGGCTCCTCTTGATTTCTCTCTTGCAGTGTGGTTCCGGAACTCAGGGTGATGGCATTAATACCACCCTTGGGATTGGGTAATGGTTGAGAGAGAATTCCACTGGAGCTCAAAGGTTGATTATTGGAGTTGTTCATTGATCCAATCTGGGAGACAAAAGCCTGCAAAATAGCGGTCAGACCATTTAGAGTGGCATTAATGTTATTTTCCATGGTCTGCTGTCTCCGATCAATTGATTGTAGTAAATCATCATTAGCAGATGAAGAAGGATAGGTAAATTGGGAGGTCTGCTGTTGGGTATTCTGTGGTCCTTGGGATTGCCTTAGGTGAGGTGCTCTGTAAGGCTGATTCTGATTCTGCTGCCTGTTGTTGTTGTTATTCCACCTCTGATTTTCCTGATTATCCCTGCCTCCTCTGTTGTTGTTATTGTCCCTCCAATTCTGGTTAGAATTATCCTGCCATCCATGGATGTAATTGCCACCTTGATTGTACCCTTGGTTGGGGCGGTCATAGAAGTTATGAGTGGCTGCCACAGTGTTGTCTTTCTGCTGGAGCTGCGGACATTCATAAGTGTAGTGGCTATAATCAGTACAGATTCTGCAAACTCTTTGTGGGACTAACTATTGGTTTTGCTGTGCTGGAGAAGGTTGAGCTTGCTGAACTTGTTGTTGATTCAATTGCATTTGCTTCAGCAAGTTGGTCATTTCACAGATACTCTGAGTTAGAGCAGCAGTCTCTCTGCTAGAGGATACTTCTGCAACGGTCTTTGAACGGCCTTGTTTCTGCCTGTGATTCCTAGTAGATTCAGCTAAGTCACTGATCAATTGCCATGCCTCATCAGTGGTCTTGTACTTTTTCATAGACCCATTGCTAGTACTTTCCAATGTGATCTTATCTTGGGGCCTCATGCCCTGTGTGACATAACCGAGTAACACTATCTTGTCAATCATATGGTGGGGGCAAGCTTCCAGAAGATTATTGAAGCGCTCCCAGTACTCATAAGGAGTTTCAGAATCATCCTGAACAATCATGGAAATATCTTTCCTCAGTTTATCAGTAACTTCAGCTGGGAAGAACTTTTCCAAGAATTCTCTTCTCAGTGTATCCCAGTTGGATACAATTGCTGCTGGTTGAGTGTAGTACCACTCTCTTGCCTTCCCCTCAAGAGAAAACGGAAGGCTTTTAGTAAAATTGAAGTTTCATCTGCACCATCATGCCTGACAGTAGAACAGGCTACCTGAAAATCTTTCAGGTGCTTGATAGGCTCTTGAGCAGGTAAACCATGAAACTTGGGCATCAAATTGCGCAGTGCGGTCTTTATTTCAAAGTCTGTAGCTATCGCTGGGTGATACACTTGAAATGGTTGCATTGTAAAATCAGGGGCTCCAGTCTCCTGGATAGTAACTCTCCTGGCTGCTGCCATGTTACCTGCACGTGAAACAACCAAATCAGTAGAACGGGGGCTAATTTCTTTCTCAAATGACGTTTCAGATCCGCCCTCAGAGAGGACTAACCGACGCCGAGCTTGCCTTATTCGTGAAATAGTTCTTTCAATCTCAGGATCGAATACTAGCAAGCTTGGATCAGGAAGCGAACGTGTCATCTAACGAAAGAAACAAGCAGCTCATAGTAGCAAAATAAAATAAAATACAAATAAATAAATTCCAATTAATAACTTTAGCACTCTATTGCAACTCCCCGGCAACGGCGCCAAAAATTGATGCGAGCGGAAATTAGTGAGTTAAGAATGATTATAAAATATGCGTTGCAAGTATAGTTCTCAACCAACCAGAAATCTGCTTATCAATTTAGAAGGGTGTCATAGAAATTAAAATTAAAATACTGGGAGTATGAATCCCAGGTCGTCTCCCAACGAGTTGCAGAAAAGTGTGCTATTTTATTAATCAGATGTTTTCAAAAAGGTTTGAGTTGAATGGCAGAAAATTAAATTAGAGAATTTATATAAATTTAAATAAAAGCCTTGACTCGGAGTTGATTAGCTGAAAGCCCTATTCTTGTTGCAGTACTCTCAAGATTAATTGATAATTGGGGGTTATTCTGTTTAGTTGTCCCTTACTAAGTAAGGGAAAGTCAAACAAGTTGGAATACTGTTCTATCCACAAGTTCCAATCCGCTCTTGGGAGGATTGGTGTTAGTGACTAGAGAGCAATCCAACAATAAATCCAATTACAATCTTTTTCTTGAGCATCCCAACTCAAGGGTTCTTTTCAATCAACTCCCCATCAAGTCAGGGAACTATCGCTCATTGTAATTGTGAAATTCATAACATAAGAAAGGGAATTAAAGAAAGACATGATAAATAATGATCAAAAGATTAATTAAAAATAAAAATAATTCTTGTATTAATAAATACTAAAATAATCCAATAGTGAAATTAAGTAAATTAAGGAACATGGAAGAGTAAGAGACAAGTAAAGAGAACGAACTAGAATGCCCAAGTCTTGATGAGGCAATAACTCTTCTCAATATCCCAATGCAAAAACAATGAACATAACAAATCCTAAAAACTATGAATGTGTAGAGAGAAAACCTAGAGGAGAGAAAAACTAGATCTAAAAACTAAAACTATGCGGAATGAGTGTTGTTGTTGGTTTTTGCATATTCTCTGGCTCTAGTCTGCTGTTCTGGGCCGAGAACTGTGTCAAAATAAGGCCCAAAATCGCCCCCAGCGATTCTGCAGATTATGCAGATCGCACATGTCACGCGGTCGCGTCATCCATGCGGCCGCGTCACTGCGATTTCCTTTCTTTCGTGCGGTCGCGTGATCCATGGGCCGCATCGCTTCTCACTGGTCATCTCCTCAATTTCTTGTGTTCCTTCCATTTTTGCAAGCTTCCTTTCCAATCTCCAACTCATTCATGCCCTATAAAGCCTGAAACACTTAACACACAGATCACGGCATCGAATGGAATAAAAGAGAAATAAAATACATGATTAAAAGTCTCTAGGAAGCAACTTTTCAATCATGCAATAACTTAGGAAGGAATTATAAATGCATGCTTATTTAACGAATAAGTAGGTAA
Organism: Arachis ipaensis; assembly: GCF_000816755.2. Lineage (NCBI taxonomy): Eukaryota > Viridiplantae > Streptophyta > Magnoliopsida > Fabales > Fabaceae > Arachis > Arachis ipaensis. The sequence continues at coordinate 100,006,059 of NC_029790.2, read as the reverse complement.
AGATCATGATAAAACCACATAAATAAACACAATATAAACCATAAAATAGTGGTTTATCAACCTTATTTAACCATAAATATTTTATTCTTGTGTGTTTACTTCTCTATGATTGTAATCTATATTTTGTTTCATCCTATATGTCCAATGTTTAATATATTTATATGCTTGCATATGATTGAGGCCATTATTTGTTTACCTCACTTATCCCAAATAAGCATACCCTTTCAATTACCTTTGTTAGCCACTTTGAGCCTTTAAATCCCATTTGTTCTGTATTTTACCACATCACTAGCCTTAAGCGGAAAAATAATTATATATCCCAATTGAATCTTTGGTTAGCTTAAGATAGAATTGTGTGCTAATTGAATATGGGAAGATTGTGGGAACAAAGGATAATAAGGGAATGTGTCATGATAATATAATGGGAATTTGGGTACCTACTCATGTGAACTTATAAAAGAATTAAGAATCCATGTGCATTGATAAGCTATGTTTATTTTCATGTTAAAAAAAATCCAAAAATATTCAATAATTAAATAAGGGGACAAAATTACCCCAATGCTAAGTTAAAATTCAAGGATCAATGCA
>NC_029790.2:99986981-100005417 GCF_000816755.2 Arachis ipaensis | reverse complement strand
TTTGCATTGGTATATTAAATGTTGTTGATTGGTTAGGTGAAGAACAAAAATTAAGAAAGCATGATTAGAGAAGGATAGAGTGACTACCTTATACACTAGAGAGATTAGAGCATACATACATCATCAGTGAGGGTTCAATGCTTAAATTCTATGTTCCCTGCTTTCATGAGCTACCTTCTTGCATTTTTATCTGTTCTTACTATATAAGAATTGAATTAGTGGAATTTGATTTGTGATTGTCTTGAAGGGCTTATTTACTTTTAACCAAGTGGACAAGAATCATATAGTTGTATTCATATGTATAGGTTGCATTGCATTGCATGAGTTTTACATGTTCCTACTTATTTATTTTATCTCCTTCAACTAAGCATGAGGACATGCTAATGTCTAAGTGTGGGGAGGTTGATAAATCATTATTTTATGGTCTATATTATGTTTAATTGTGTGGTTTTATCAAATCTTTACCCACTTATTCATATGATTAGCATGTATTTACAATTCCTTCCCAAAATTACTCCATGGTTGAAAACTTGCTTCCTAGATACTTTTAATTATGTATTTTAATTCTCCTTTATTCCATTCGATGCCGTGATCCATGTGTTAAGTGTTTCAGGCTTTACAGGGCATGAATGACTTGGAGATTGAAAAGGAGGCTTGTAAAAAATGAAAGGAACACAAGAAATTAAGGAGATGACCAGCGAGAAGCGACGCGGACGCATGGCTCACGCGACCGCACAAATGGGAGAAATCATAGTGACGCGCTCGCGTGCCTGACGCGAACGCGTGAACTGAAAGATGCATGAGTGACGCGAATGCGTGGATGACGCGCACGCGTGGCAAGGCAAAACGCTGAATGACGCGATCGCGTGACGTGCGCGATCTGCAGAATTTGCAGAATTCGCTGGGGGCGATTTCGGGCCATGTTTTGACCCAGTTTTCGGCCCAGAAAAGCAAATTAGAGCCAGGGAACATGCAGAGACCAGGAACAACATTCGTTCCGCATAATTTTAAGTTTTTAGATCTGAATTTACTCCTCCTCTAGGTTTTTCTCTCTACACATTCATAGTTCTTAGGATTTTGTTTTTATTACTTTTTGGATTGGGATATTGAAAAAGAGTTATTACCTCCGCCAAGACTTCATTACTCTAGTTTGTTTTCCTTACTTGTCACTTACTCTTTCATATCCTTAATTTATTCAGAGTTACTATTGGATTATTTTTTTAGAATTTATTAATACAAGAATTGTTTTTATTTTTAATTGGTCTCTTTGATTATTATTATTATTATTTATCATGTCTTTCTTTATTTCCCTTTCTTATTTCGTGAATGTTACATTCATAATGAGCGAGTAGTTCCATAACTTGATTGGGAGTTGGTTGAAAGGAGAACCTTGAGTTGGAATGCCCAAGAGTAAAATTGTAATTGGGTTTATCGTTGGGTCGCCCTCTAGTCACTAACACTAGTCCTTCCCAAGGGAGAGGATTAGAACTTGTTAATAGAAACTGACTTCCAACTTGCTTGACTTTCCTTTATCTGGTAAAGGATAACTGAGCAGAACAACCTTCAATTATCAATTAATCTTGGGAGAACTCCAACAAGGATATGACTTCCAACTAATCTACTCCCGGTCAAGGTTTTTATTTAAATTACATAAATTCTCTGATTTAATTTCCTGTCTATCAAACTCAAACCCTTTTGGAAAACATCTGATTAATAAAATAGCACATCTTTCTGCAACTCGTTGGGAGACGACCTAGGATTCATACTCTCAGTATTTTAATTCTAATTTTGTGACAACCCCTTCTAAATTGATAAGCAGATTTTTGGTTGGTTAAGATCTATACTTGCAACGTATCTCTTATAATAATTTCTTAACTCGCCAATTTATGCCACGTCAAAGAGCTCAGAGCATATTCAAATAGTTTATTCGGACTCGGAGACGCTCCAATTCAACTACTAGGGTACATCCCACTTCACACAACCTTTGGAAAAGAAACTCAGTCTAAGACGTTAAGCATAGACTACATCGTAGTCGACGTAAGCTCGGCCTATAACGCCTTAATAGGTCGGACAACACTGAACCAGCTCGTGGTAGTAGTCTCCACTCCACATCTATACATGAAGTTCCCGACTCCAGAAGGGATCGCTACCGTAAAGGGAGACCAAAAACTCACGCGACGCTGTTATAACAAAAGTCTGAACCTTAAAGGTGACCCCAGAGGAAAAGAAACCAATACTATAGAACTTGGAGGAATTCAGGCTCGTGAAGAACTCCGCCCTCAACCGGAAGGTGAGACCGAAGAAGTTCAAATCGGCAAAACTCAAGACCAAACAACAAATATCGGGGCAAATCTAAAAAGAGACCTAAAGAAGCTGCTAACAAAGCTCCTAAAGGATAATTCCGACCTCTTTGCATGGAAGGTCGCATACATGCCCGGTATAGATCCCAGACTAATGTGCCACAAACTGGCAGTATATCACGGATCCCGGCCTGTGCAACAGAAGCGTAGGAAGCTTGGCCCAAAAAGGTCCCAAGCTGTGGAAGAACAGGTACAAGCCTTACTCAAGGCAGTGTTCATAAGGGAGGTTAAGTACCCATTATGGCTAGCCAACGTCATCTTGGTAAAGAAGTCAAATGGAAAGTGGCGGATGTATACTGACTACACAGACCTCAATAAGGCCTGCCCAAAAGATCCCTACCCACTCCCAAATATAGACACTCTAGTGGATGCCTCTTCCGGATACAAGTACCTTTCTTTCATGGATGCCTATTTAGAATACAATCAAATTCCAATGTATCCGCTCGACCAAGAAAAGACCACGTTCCTAACCCCTAGAGCGAACTACTGCTACATAGTTGTGCCTTTTGGGCTCAAAAATGCAGGGGCTACATACCAAAAATTGATGAACAAATTTTTCGTCGATCACATCGAAAAGCTAAAGGAGGTATATGTAGACGACATGCTGGTAAAAACACAAAAGGAGGAATCATTGTTATCCGACCTCACCAAAGTATTTGACACCATAAGAATGCACGGGATGTGACTTAACCCCGCAAAGTGCACCTTCGCGGTAGAAGCCGGAAAATTTTTGGGCTTCATGCTCACTCAAAAAGGAATTGAAGCTCACCCAGATAAGTGTCAGGCCATACTCAACATGAAGAGCCCGACCTGTCAAAGAGGTACAACAGCTTAATAGAAGACTAGCAGCCTGTTCATATCCTGGGTCGAGCTGTCCGACCCGGGATGTTTAACGACAAGTCGACCGACCTCTTCAGGTCAGGACTATCCGACCTCTTCTCAAAGAGCTCGGCCAAATTACCAGAAAAAGCCTAAATAGGGCCCAAATAGAGGAACACGACCCAAATCCAAAGGCAGTCCAAGCTTACAGAGATAAGGTCGGTTCCCTTGAAGATAAAATGACCTCACTCAAAGATAAAATAAGATAAGATAACTATCTTATCTCCAGAAAGGTCATTCCTCATCATTATAAATACACTGGAGTAGCCAGGTATAACTCATACTCTGATTCTACTAAAAACCTGCTTAATACCCTTGCTAACTTAAGCATCGGAGTCCCTTGCAGGTACCACCACCCTCCGGTGACGAAGGATCAGCACCGCCACCAAGTCCAACAAGTCGGACACGGCAGCTCCGGCCACCATCATCAAGTCGGACAAACCAGCTTCGACCAGTACAGAAGATCTCGTCCGAGATCGACCTACAGTTTCAAGTAACCCTCGGAACATTGGTGCCGTTGTCGGGGACCTAGAAGTCATCCCATCATCATGGCGGACAACCTTGACAACGACCACAATTCTAATTTGGAAAATAGAACACCACACAAGAATGCAGAGGTCATAATAGACGATACTTCTCAACCTAACAAAGACAAAAATTCACCAAACACGGGAGCCATGGAGGCACTTCAGGATCGCTTAAGACAACTCGAAAAAGAGGTCGAGTATCAACAGGAAGCCGAGAGAGACATACGAAGGAAAGCTAGGCGACGCCGCAAGTTAGAGGACAAGCTCCTAAAGCTCGAAGCCGGTCTCAAGGCCAAAACCACTCGATTTTTGCTCCTGAATCAGATTTTTGCTCAGGTCCCTCAATTTCAGTCAAAAAATACCTGAAATCACAGAAAAACACACAAACTCATAGTAAAGTCCAAAAATGTAATTTTTGAATAAAAACTAATAAAAATATAATAAAAATTAATTAAATCATACTAAAAACTATGTAAAAATAATACCAAAAAGAGTATAAATTTTCCGCTCATCAATACCCAACGCAGTTCGGACAAGGGAGGGGTCCCCCAAAAATCTCTTGGTATCGAGATGGGGAGGTTCCCCCCAAATATCTTCCAAAAAATTTACAAAATCCTGCTCGACCTCGTCAAGCATCTCCCACGAGTATCGAGATACCACAACGTTCTTTTGCCAACACAAGGGGAAGGTAGGTTCATTATTTGCCTCTAAGAAAAATGGTCGAGCTCCCTCAATAGCTCGGACCTTAAAAAAGTAATTCTTAAAGTCCCTAAAGGACTCGTCATACATAGCAAACACTTTATGTCCTTGAGCAGATCGAAAGGAAATCCAAGAAGCTTTCTTTTTGGAGGAAATCCCGGGCTTAGTCAAAACAAAGAGATAAAGAAAGAGGGTCTGAGAAGGTTTGACATCCAACTCTTGGCAAAGCAACTGAAAGATCTTGATAAAACCCCAAGAGTTTGGATGGAGCTGGGATGGAGCTACGTTACACGACCACAACAAATCGGTCTCAAAGGAAGTAAAAGGAAAAGTAATATTCAGCTGGCTGAAAAAATAGTCATAAGCATAGAATAAGAGATGTTCTCCCTGGGTCAAAGGAGGAAAGCAAACCCTCTCATCAAAATCAGGCTCTACCAATTTGTAGTTCTTTTCCTGATCTCTATCACTACAGATTCAGTGATGTTTTCTAAGCTCCGCGCAGAATTCGAAATTAATTACAGAAACACACATCAGGACGAGGGAGTCCAGCCAGTTGGACATACCCTCAGTAAACCTTGGAAGACGTCTCGACAATATTTTTGCGAGAAGACATGGTCAACAAGTCCTATAGCCAGAGAAAGAAGATGGATTACAAAACCAAAACAGCTCGGGCAAAAAAGAAATCATCTCGGACAAAATATGACTCAAGCATACAAACAGTAAAAGGAAAACCCCAGGACATACACTAAGGTCCAGGGGCATCCTTTGGAGGCAGTAACACAGAGCAAGGACTCAGAAAAATCTACAAAGGCTAAACATCCCAGCAAGACTCTAAGCAACGCTTCAAAAAGAAAGACGCAAATCAAAGAAAGTTATCAGAAAACTATTATCTTCTACAAATCTAGCAGCAAAGAAAACTATCAAACAGGGCAAAAATCAAGGAGCAATCTTTTCGGAATCAAACAAATGCAGTTCATAAAACTCAAACATCAAAGTACAATCAGAAGTAGCAAACTGCAGGCAAAACTCTAAATATCAAACTACCAGGGAGTCCACCTAGGAGCATACATAAAGTCAGAAGAACACTAGAAAGCATGCGTCACAGCGACAACCAATCATGGTAATACGAAAAGGTTCAAGCTTTCCAACGTAAACTCAAGCAAAACCAAAACTTTACCAAGAATCGAACAATGCAAGTACAAGGAAGGAACGACGAAAGAAGTAAAAGAGAGAAACAGAAAGAACGAACCTGAAAGAGGAGAAAAGCGCTGAAGAAAGCTGAAGACAGAGAGACGAAAACCAGAATTGCCTTCGAGAAAAGGAAGCACCAACAACTACCAAGGGCGTCACAGAAGCACAAAAAATGCAAGTCCCAGGCAAGCCAAACAGAAGAATAGAAAGAAAAGGGGAGGTTACAGGAAAACAGCTTTTGGTGTAAATTCAAAATGAAAGTGGAAGGCAAAAGAAACGGAGCATTAAAGAATTAATGCGTTATTAAACCCTCGCACGTTCCCAAAGCAAAGATACGGGCGTTTCCAAAGGGTAAAGGAAAAAAGAAAAAAAATGTTCCGCATTCAGAAGGATCTCTACAAAAAGAAATCGACAATGCTCGAGCTCGGCTTCTCCAGAGAAGGATTGAAGTCCTGAAACTAAGGACTCTACCTCAAAAGGAAGACCACGCTCAAGTAGGGGCACTGTTCATACCCTGGGTCGAGCTGTCCGACCCGGGATGTTTAACGACAAGTCGACCGACCTCTTCAGGTCAGGTCTATCCGACCTCTTCTCAAAGAGCTTGGCCAAATTACCAGGAAAAGCCCAAATAGGGCCCAAACAGAGGAACACGACCCAAATCCAAAGGCAGTCCAAGCCTACAGAGATAAGGGCGGTTCCCTTGAAGATAAGATGACCTCACTCAAAGATAAGATAAGATAAGATAAGATAACTATCTTATCTCCAGAAAGGTCATTCCTCATCATTATAAATACACTGGAGCACCCAGGTATAACTCATACTCTGATTCTACTAAAAACCTACTTAATACCCTTGCTAACTTAAGCATCGGAGTCCCTTGCAGGTACCACCACCCTCTGGTGACGAAGGATCAGCACCGCCACCAAGTCTAACAAGTTGGACACGGCAGCTCCGAGATCGACCTACAGTTTCAGGTAACCCTCAGAATATTGGTGCCGTTGCCGGGGACCTGGAAGTCATCCCATCATCATGGCGGACAACCTTAACAACGACCACAATTCTAATTTGGAAAAGAAAACACCACACAAGAACGCAGAGGTCATAATAGATGATACTTCTCAACCTAACAAAGACAAAAATTCACCAAACACGGGAGCCATAGAGGCACTTCAGGATCGTCTAAGACAACTCGAAAAAGAGGTCGAGTATCAACAGGAAGCCGAGAGAGACCTACGAAGGGAACCTAGGCGACATCGCGAGTTAGAGGACAAGCTCTTAAAGCTCGAAGCCGATCTCAAGGCCAAAACCACTCGATCCGGCCACAAAGATAGCTCCCGTAAGGACCAAAACCCATTCACCAAAGAGATCATAAAGACCAAAATCCCAAAGGACTTCAAACCTCTCGACATGACTCTATACGACGGCACAGCAGATCCCAGCCATCACCTCAGTAATTTCAGAAGTAGAATGTACCTCACTGAAGCCTCAGATGCAGTCTGCTGCAAAGCATTCCCGACTACCTTAACAAAGACAGCAATTAAATGGTTCGACAATCTGCCCCCTAGGTCCATCTCAGACTTTGACGACTTAGCCAAGAAGTTTCTGGCCAGATTCTCCATCCAGAAAGACAAAACTAAGCACGCCCTAAGTCTATTAGGGATCAAGCAAGGAGATCGGGAAAGTCTCCGTAGCTACATGGAAAGATTCAACAAAGCATGCCTAGACATACAAAGTCTGCCAACAGAAGCAGCCATTATGGGTCTCATCAATGGCTTACACGAAGGACCTTTTAGTCACTCGATATCGAAAAGTACATCAACATAGAGGAAAACTCTCGACTAGGAGAGACCTCAAAGTCTGGATTCTCCTACTCCTCCCGGGATAAGGACAAAGAGTCAAAGAAAAAAGAAGATCAGCATGGAGAAAAGATCAAGAAATACCACAATTACACCCCTCTTCGGGTGTCTCTTGTAGATGTCTATCGAGAAGTATGCCATACTGAAAAGATAACCCCAGCTCGCCCACTTAAAAGTAAGAAAGGAGGAGGAAATGGACTGAATACTGCAAATACCATCGAATCTATGGACATTCCACCAACGAATGCTTTGACTTGAAAAATGTCATAGAAAAATTGGTGAGAGAGGGAAAACTAGATCGGTAGTTAGCCAGCAGAGCAGACGAACCAAGAAAAAGAAAAAGGGACGAAGATGTCGGACGAACTGAATGACTAACTCGTACACCGGAGAGACATGTCCACATGATACACGGAGGATTTACCGGAGGAGTGAAGAACTGAAGATTGATGGTTCAGAGGTTATAGCAAACTCTCGTTGTAAGTATAGTTACTAAACCAAGCAATCAACCTTTCTTACAAAAGTTTTGGTTGTCACAAGTAACAAACCCCTTTAAAATTGATAACCGAGTATTTAAACCTCGGGTCGTCTTCTCAAGGAATTGCAGGGAAGTATGTTCTTATTATTGGTTATGAGTTTGTAAATTGGGGTTTAGGAAGTAAGGTGGGAATATGTTATATGACAAGTAAAATAAAATAAAATCTCTTGGCAAGGTATGAGAACCGGAAATCCTGTCCTTGTTATCCTTATCAGATGTGATGAGAATTGGATTTTAATTCCACTTAGTTAAGTCAAGTGGACTAATTAGCTTGATCCTCAAGTCCTAGTCAACTCCTGTTGAGAGACTAGTGTTAGAGCAATCCTAGCTAAAGCAAAATCAGCCAATTTCAACCACTCCTGAGTTTGACAACTCAAGTATTACCAATTATTTAACCAAAGCCAAAAGGAAGAAAAATGTCTACTTGAATGAAAATAATTTGGATACACAAAGAGCAGTAATAAATTAAAGAGAGCAATCATAAGTCTGAAAATACCTCAAATTATATTAAATAAAGAAATCAATTCATAACATGGAAAAGTTCATAAATTAAATTGGAAAAATAAATAAAAATAAAGAACCTGGGATTGAGAGTCACTCCTAAAACTAAGAGAAGTCCTAAATCCTAAATCCTAATCCTAAGAGAGAGGAGAGAACCTCTCTCTCTGAAGACTACATCTACTCCTAAAATTGTGAATATGAGAGCCTGATATGTATGGATGCATTCCTCCACTTTATAGCCTCTAATCTACGTTTTCTGGGCCGCAAACTGGGTCAAAAACAGTCCAGAATTCGCTGGTTTCGAATTTTGCCACGCTGGATTTTCGTCATTACGACGCGGCCGCATGGATCACGCGGTCGCGTCACCTAACGTCAGGGAAACAATAACATATTATATATCAAATCGAAACCCCAGACGTTAGCTTTCCAACGCAACTGGAACCGCGTTGTTTGGACTTCTATAGCTAAAGTTATAGTCGTTTGAGTGCAGAGAGGTCAGGCTGGATAACTTAGCAATTTCTCCAACTTCTTGCATTCCTTCCACTTTTGCATGCTTTCTTCCCATCCTCCAAGCCATTCCTGCCTTATAATATCTGAAAACACTTAACACACATATCAAGGCATCTAATGGTAATAAGAGAGGATTAATAATAAACAAATATAAGATCAAGGAAGCATGTTTTCAATCAAAGCACATAATTAGGAAGGCAAATGTAAAACCATACAAATAGTATGAATAAGTGGGTAAAGAGTAGATAAAAACCACTCAATTGAGCACAAGATAAACCATAAAATAGTGGTTTATCAAGGAGGAATCTCCAAATCATCTCGCAAAAAACATCTTAAAGAAGTATATCATGTTGAGGGAGGAGAAGAAGCACCCGACCTCCCCCACTATCATTTTTACTAAAGAGGACGCAGCTGGCATCATCTCGGGACATGACAATCCCATGGTTATCACTATCATATTGGCCAACGCTAATCTCCACCGCACACTGGTAGACCAGGGAAGCTCGGCCGACATCTTATTCAAAACCGCCTTCGATAAACTTGGCCTAGAAGAAAAAGAACTCAGAGCATATCCAAACAGCCTACTCGGGCTGGGAGACACTCCAATCCAACCACTAGGATACATCTCACTACACACAACTTTTGGAAAAGGAAACCAGTCAAGGACACTCAACATAGATTACATCGTGGTCAATGTGAGTTCAGCCTACAATGCCCTAATAGGTCGGACAACATTAAATAAGCTCGGCACAGTAGTCTCGACTCCACACCTGTGCATGAAGTTCCCAACTGCAGAAGGAATAGCTACGATAAGAGCAGACCAGAAGACGGCGTGCCACTGTTACAACGAAAGTCTAAACCTTAGAGGCAGAGGAGAAGAATTCCACACCATCAAACTCGGGGGAGTTCGAGGGCAAGAAGAACTTCGTCCACAACCCAAAGGCGAAATACAAAAAGTCCAGATCGGAGATGTCCCAGAAAAAACAACCAATATCGGCACAATCCTAAAGGAGACATAAAGGAGTCACTCATACAATTCTTAAGAGACAATGTCGACCTCTTTGTATGGAAAGCCACAGACATGCCAGGAATAGACCCTAAGTTAATGTGCCACAAGTTGGCAGTTTATTTAGGATCTTGGCCAGTATAGCAGAGACGTAGAATACTCGAACCAGAACGATCCCAAGCTGTGGAGGAGCAAGTACAAGCTCTACTGGAGGCAGGATTCATAAGAGAAGTTAAGTACCCACTATGGCTAGCTAACGTCGTCTTGGTGAAAAAATCAAATGGGAAGTGGCGGATGTACACCGACTACACTGATCTCAACAAAGCCTGCCCAAAAGATCCTTATCCACTCCCAAGTATCGACGCTTTGGTGGATGCCTCCTTTGGATACAAATACCTCTCGTTTATGGATGCCTATTCAGGATACAATCAAATCCCGATGTACCCACCTGACTAAGAAAAAACTTCATTTTTGACCCCGAAAGTAAACTACTGCTACATCGTTATGCCATTCGGACTCAAAAACATAGGAGCCACTTATCAAAGATTAAGGAATAAGGTCTTCGCAGACCACATCGGGAAAGTCATGGAAGTCTGCGTGGACGACATGTTAATAAAGACACAAAATGAAGAGTCGTTACTGTCCGACCTCACCCAAGTATTCGACACTATAAGAAGGCATGGTATACGACTTAACCCTGCAAAAATGCATCTTCGCAGTAGAAGCTGGAAAATTCTTGGGTTTTATGCTCACACAAAGAGGAATTGAGGCAAATCTGGATAAATGCCAGGCTATACTCAACATGAAGAGTCTGACCAGCGTTAAAGAGGTACAACAACTCAATGGAAGATTGGCAGCCTTGTCCAGATTTCTAGCTGGATCGGCAATGAGATCTCTCCCCTTCTACGCCACCCTAAGGAAAGGAAAGAGGTTTGAATGGACAACAGAGTGCGAGCAGGCCTTCCAGGATTTCAAAAGGTTCCTGGGACAACCACCTATTCTAACTCGGCCACGGGAAGGAGAACCACTTGTATTGTACCTCGCAGTAGGAAATTGGGCAATAGCCTCAGCATTGATCTGAGATGACGACAGTGGACAACAACCTATATACTTCATCAGCAAAGCATTACAAGGGTCCGAACTGAACTATCAAAAAATAAAAAAATTCGCCTATGCTCTCATACTAACATCTCGATGACTTCGCCTGTATTTCCAAGCCCACATCATCAGGGTTCGGACCAACCAGCCCATAAAAGGCATTCTGCAGAAAATAGATTTAGCAGGAAGAATTTTTCAATGGACAGTCGAGTTGTTCGAATTCGACCTTCAATATGAAGCTCGGACAGCCATCAAATCACAGTATTTGGCCGACTTCATTGCAGAGTTTACGGGCACCCCGAAAATCCCTACAAAGTGGAATCTCTACGTAGATGGTTCCTCAAACAAAACTGGAAGTGGCGCAGGCGTGATAATAGAAAGCGACCAGGGAGCCCAAATCGAACTTTCCCTAAAATTCGGGTTCCCTGCTTCAAACAACCAAGCCGAGTATGAGGTACTACTAGCTGGTTTGAAGCTGGCTAAGGAAGTTGGAGCTCAAAAGTTTATCATCTTCAGTGACTCACAAGTAGTCACCTCACAAATAGCAGGGAGTTACCAAGCCAAGGATCCCACCATGAAAAAGTACTTAGACAAAACCAGGGAACAACTCGGACAACTCGGGGAATATAAGGTCCGCCACATACCCCGGGAACAGAATGCTCGAGCTGACGCACTCTCAAAACTAGCCAGCACAAAACCAGGGGGCAACAATAGAAGCCTCATCCAAGAGATGCTGCAGAACCCGTCAATCTCGGAAGAAGAAAAGGTTCTAACCATAACAGGTCTGGATCAAGGATGGATGACTCCCATAATTAATTACCTCAAAACAGAAACACTCCCTACAAATAAGAAGGAGGCAAAGAGGTTAAAATGAGAGGCACAATACTACACCATCATAAACAATACTCTATACAAAAGATGGATTTCAACACCACTGTTAAAATGCGTGCCGACTTCTAACACAAAGAAAGTCTTAGAAGAAGTACACAGTGGCATCTGTGGCAACCATCTCGGAGCACAAGCTCTCATCAAAAAGGTACTCCAGGCTGGATTCTATTGGCCAACTTTACAAAAAGAAGCAATGGAATTCGTAAAGACATGTCCACCATGTCAGAAGCATGCTAATTTTCATATCGCCCCACCAGAGGAGCTCATCAGCATAACCTCACCCTGACCATTTGCAAAATGGGGACTCGACCTCCTTGGGCCCTTCCCCCAAGGATCAGGACAGGTCAAGTTCCTCATCATTGGGGTAGATTATTTCACAAAGTGGATTGAGGCAGAGCCCCTAGCTAATGCCACTGCTCAAAAAAGTCGAAAATTCTTATATAGAAATATTATCACAAGGTTTGGGGTCCCATACTCCATCACCACAGATAATGGCACTCAATTCACAGACACAGGCTTCAGAAATTGGTGGCCAACTTGAAAATAAAGCACCAATTCACATCCATAGAACATCCCCAGGCCAATGGACAGGCAGAAGCCACCAATAAAGTTGTATTAGCCGGGCTAAAATGGAGATTACAGGATGCAAAGGGAGCCTGGGCTGAAGAGCTCTCACAAGTCCTTTGGGCATATCGGACAACTCCACACTCCACTACAAAGGAATCACCTTTCCGATTAGCTTACGGAATGGAGGCAATGATCCCAGTGGAGGTCGAAGAAGGATCACCCAGAGTAATCCACTACAATGAAGAAGCCAATTCCCTACTTCAAAAGAAGGAACTCGACCTACTTCAAGAAATTCGAGAAAGAGCTCGAATCAAGGAAGAGCCATTAAAACGTCGAATGGCCTCAAGATACAATCGAAAAGTAGTACAGCAAGGCTTTGCCAAGAACGATCTTGTCTTAATCCGAAATGATATCGGAACAAGTTGACCTGGAGAAGGAAAGCTGGCAGCAAACTGGAAAGGACCCTACCGAGTCATAGAAGTACTCGGAAAGGGATACTACAGGCTGACCGAACTCAAAGGGCGAGAGCTGCCAAGGTCATGGCACGCCTGCAACTTAAGAAGGTATTACAGTTATGAGGTAATAAAGATCTTAGGATGAGGTGCACTCTTTTTCCTGAAAAAGGTATTTTAACGAGGCACCGAGCCAAGATCCATGAACTGCCTGACTTAGAGGGATAAAATGCCCACATGTATATATTTGCATTTTCTTTATTTTGAATAAAGTTTTTAGATTTTCTACAAATCCTCTTATCATGACGCATCAATCTGAAACGCAAAAAATTCATCGCCCGATTATAAAGCTACAGATCGACAGAAAGTGAAAATCAAATTCACTACTCGATCACAATAAAGACCAACGAAGATGAAAACCAAATTCATCAAAAGGTCGACCAAACAGGGATCAAACCTAATTTCTACAAAATCGGCAAAGATGAAAAGGTGAAAAAAACAGAATAATGCAAGAAGTTATCGAAAGTGATCCATAGAAAGGACCTGACGAGGTCTTAATAAAAATGGGTTGCTAAAAATAACTTAAAGACAGGCCGACGTAAAGATGTCAGACCAGTCGACCACAATAACCAAAGTTATAAAAACTAAATCCCTGGAAAGAGGCATGGCCAGCCCTAAAAAAGAGGATTACTAAAAATAACTTAGAAGGGACCGACATGATGAAGTCGGCCCAACAAAATCACAAAGTTATAAAAGTAATCCATAAAAGAGACCTGACAAAGGTCCAAATAAAATGGATTACTAAAAATAACTTAGAAGGGACCGACATGAAGAAATCGGCCCAACAAAATCATAAAGTTATAAAAGTAATCCATAAAAGAGACCTGACAAGGGTCCAAATGAAATGGATTACTAAAAATAACTTAAAAGGGACCGACCTGATGAAGTCGGCCTAATAAAATCACACAAGTTATAAACAGCTAATCCACAAAAGGAGACCTGAACAAGGTCCAAATAAAACGGATTACCAAAAATAACTTAGAAAGGGCCAAGTCGGCTCGACAAAGCTACAGAAAGTTTTAAATAAAGTAATCCATATAAAGAGACCTGAGAAGGCCCAAACAAAATGGATTACTAGAAATAACTTCGCACAGACTGAGATGAAGAAGTCGGCCGACAGAAGGCATGCGTTATAAGGGACTTCAAGTTGGACCCCAGAAAGCCATGACCTCAAAAGAATCAAGCTACAAGTATGAAAGTACAAAGGCAATTCAAAGAGGTCGGAAAACAAGATTCCAACACCCTGAAGATAGCTGGAAAATATTAGGCAAGCAATCAACAAGCAGAAACAAAGTTGCTATAATAAACAAGACCCAAGAGGCCACCTGAAGTCGACCCCAATAGGCTTGAAAAACTACCTTTGTTTTTTCAAAATAAGGTTGCTAAAAAAGCAACTAAAGTATCCAGAAGTCAAGACCATAAATTACAAAATAAAAGAGCTCAAAAGCCCACAGGCCGGGCTATACACAATACATCAGAAATAATTATAGAGAATCCAAAGACTTCCCAGCAGTAGCATCCCGAGGTGAAGGAGGACGAGTCTGAAGAGGTACCGCATCCACCGTCCCATCATCCCAGTTCAGGATTTGGATGTCGGGATCAGACTCAGGCTGACCGACTTCAGTCGCCGGAGTTGAGGAAGGCGGGGCAACAGAAACTTTGGCAGAAGGTACAGGAGGAGGGTCGACATCATCATCATCATTAGGGTCATCAGGGACAATCTTGCCATCTTTTACAATGTTGTCCAAGCTAAAAAAAGTAAGGTCAAGCTCGGGCACAAGAACTCGAACTTGATCCTTCAAATTCTCATAAGCAGCATTTACACTGCCTACAAGATGACCCTGAAGCTCGGCATAGTCAGCTCGGGCAGACTCCAAACTCTCCCTAAGACCCATCATCTCCCTATAAGTTATGATATAGCTCTCCTTATGCTTCAACGCCATATCCTCAGACAACTTTGCAGAAGCCGCCAAGGCAATAGCCCGAGTCTTCTCACCCTCCAACTCTTTTTCCAAGTTGGCCACTTTCACCTCGAGCTCCTCCTTTAAACACTTGATCCGGTCGAACTCCGACTTGGCTTCCTCTATAAAAGCCTTTGTTGTATGAATAGGAAGATCCTGGGCAATTCGGTATAGAGCCGCCCCCATATGTGCCATCTTAATGCTACTCCGGGTAATGAAGTCCAAATGACGAAGAAGGGAAACATCATCAGTAGGAATAATACCATAGGGACCAATTTGTTGATCAACAAACAGCATCAAAGTCGGGGGCATCTAGATTGAAGGGCTCAACAGTCCTCTGTCTTTTTGGAGAAGGAACAGCAGTAGGAGAAGATGTGGCAGCAGAAGTCTGGGGAGGATCGATCACATGAACCCGAGGGGTAGGAATCACCCTCCTAGGTCCAGGAGAGCTCGATACCGGCTGTTTTGGCAAAACATTAGAGGATCCTTCCCCAGCCGCCTTGGCCGAGATGTTCTGGGCAGCTGTAGCCTTCTTCGCCTTTTTAAAGGCTTTCATGGAATCATTATTCTTAGCCATCTTTGAAAAAACAAAAGCAACCAAAGAAGCAAGTTACAAACTGGAAAGAAAGGAAGCAAAGTAAAACAGAGCAAAAATAAGTCGGTCAATACCTGGTGCACGGAATCGTGATCTTAACACTTCTTCACAACTCCGCGTAACTGACCAGCAAGTGTACTGGGTCGTCCAAGTAATACCTTACGTGAGTAAGGGTCGATCCCACGGAGATTGTCGGCTTGAAGCAAGCTATGGTCATCCTTGTAAATCTCAGTCAGGCGGATTCAAATGGTTATGAAGTTTTGATAATTAAAATATAAATAAAACAGAAAATAAAGATAAAGTTACTTATGTAATTCATTGGTGGGAATTTCAGATAAGCGTATGGAGATGCTTTGTTGCTTCTAAACCTCTGCTTTCCTATTGCCTCCTTCCAACCATGCGTTACCTCCTTCCATGGCAAGCTGTAAGATCCTCTCAGTGAAAATGGTCCTCTACGGTTTCTGCACGGCTAATCAACTGTCGGATTGCTCGTCTCGGATGAAAAATACCAGGTACAGCTACCGCATGGCTAATCATCTGTCGGTTCCCACTAGCGTCAAAATAGAATCCATTGATCCTTTTGCACACTGTCACTTGCGCCCAACACTCGCAGGTTTGAAGCTTGTCACAGTCATTCCTTCCTGGATCCTACTCGGAATACCACAGACAAGGTTTAGACTTTCCGGATCCCAGGAATGGCTGCCAATAATTCTAGCCTATACCATGAAGATACTAATCTCACGGACTCGGTCTATGTATTAGATATCCAAGAGAATATACTCCGACTGTCGTCGAATGACTATGTTGAACATCATCTAGACCGCTTTGTGGTTGTCATGCACGCGATCTTGGCTAAGCGAGTAACAAAGATTAGGTGATTGTCACGGGTCACCCCTTCATTCTGACTTAACTGAATTAGGTACGAGAGTATATCTTGGAAAAGAAGTAGGCGTGAATTGAATAGAAAACAATAGTAATTGCATTAATTCATGAAGAACAGCAGAGCTCCACACCTTAATCTATGGGGTGTAGAAACTCCACCGTAGAAAATACATAAGTGAAAGAGGTCTAGGCATGGCCGTGAGGCCAGCCTCCAAACATGAACAATGATCAAAACAGGAACATAAGATGTAAAATAAATCTCTAACAGTAGTTTATATACTAAACTAGTAACCTAGGGTTTACAGAAAATGAGTAACTAAGTGCAGATAATGCAGAAATCCACTTTCGAGGCCCACTTGGTATGTTCTTGGGCTGAGCATCGAAGCTTTTTTGTGATTAGGTTGTTTCTGGAGTTAAACGCCAGCTTTGGTGCCAGTTTGGGCACTTTACGCCAAGATGTTTTAAGCTGGCTTTGGACGCCAGTTTGGGCCATTAAATCTCGGGAAAATCATGAACTATTATATATTGATGGAAATCCCAGGATGTCTACTTTCCAACGCAATTGAGAGCGCACCAATTGAGCTTCTGTAGCTCCAGAAAACCCACTTCGAGTGCAGGAGGGTCAGAATCCAACAACATCTGCAGTCCTTTTTTAGCATCTAAATCAGATTTTTGCTCAGGTCCCTCAATTTCAGCCAGAAAATACCTGAAATCACAGAAAAATACACAAACTCATAGTAAAGTCCAGAAATGTGATTTTTGAATAAAAATATAATAAAAAGTAATTAAATCATACTAAAAACTATGTAAAAATAATGCCAAAAAGGGTATAAATTATCCGCTCATTGATGGGATATTTTCGCGGAAAAAACGAATTCCTCCGAAACACCCAAATCTAACCGGCAAGTGCACTGGGTCGCATCAAGTAATAATAACTCACGGGAGTGAGGTCGATCCCACAGGGATTGAAGGATTGAGCAATTTTAGTTTAGTGGTTGATTTAGTCAAGCGAATCAAGATTTGGTTGAGAGATTTGTGATTTGCAGAATTTAAATTGCATAGAAAGTAAAGGGAATGGGTAATTGGCATGAAATTAAAGAGAACTGAAATTTAAAGTGCTGAATCTTAAAGAACAAGAAATTAAATGGCAGAAACTTAGAACGCAAGAAATGTAAATTGCAGAATCTTAAAAAAAGTTAGGGGTCTAACTTTTGCTCCAACGTTGGCCTCCCCTTGGTTATTCATGGCGCCAACGTTAGCCAAAAAGTTAGGGGGCTAACGTTGGCAGAAACTTTTGCTAGTCCAGGGAGTGTTTTTCATGTGCCAACGTTAGCTAAAAAGTTAGGGGGCTAACGTTGGCACAAACTTTTTGTGCATCCAGGGAGTGTTTTTCATGCCAAAAGTTAGCCAAAAAGTTAGGGGTCTAACTTTTGCTCCAGCTTTTACTTCCTGGTTCATAATTAATCCAAAAGTTTGAGCTAAAGTTTGAGGGCAAACTTTTGCTCAAACTTTTTGTTCTCTCTTCCTCCTAGCCCTTCCTTCTTGCATCAACCTTTCTCCAAGCTTTCTTCACCTATCATTAATCAACCAAACACATCAAAGCTATGCTCAAAATCATGAGATATTCATTCTTTCATAATATTTGACAATTATAGCACAAAACCTCATGAAATAGCATGAATTCATACATGGTTGATTAAATCAAAGGAAACATGAAAATCTACCCAATTGGCTTGCTTTTGGCTCAAGAAAGTGCATAATTTAATTAAAAACAAAAGAAAAAGGCTTGTGAAACTAGGCTAAGATGACTTGTCATCACAACACCAAACTTAAAGCTTGCTTGTCCCCAAGCAAGAAATGAATTATGCT
>NC_029790.2:99934810-99986971 GCF_000816755.2 Arachis ipaensis | reverse complement strand
TTGTCCTCCTAAGTGAGGCTTTGCTTTGTGATGCTCATCCTGGATGAGTGATTCTTTTCCTTTAGCCCTCTTCTCACTCATTCCTGTGAGATTCTTAGCTAATTGTTCCATTTGCCTCTTAATTCTCCCGAGTGAGGCCTCCTGGTGTTTGCTTATCATCTCTTGATGTGTCATCATTCTCTCTACTAAGATCTCCAGATTGGTGATCCTCTGAGAGTTTTGTGAAATTTGTAGGTTGTGGGGTGTTGGGGGTTGGAAGGGTGGGTAGTGTGGTGGTATGTAGTGATTGTTGTTAGTATGGTGGTGTTTTTGCAGGTTTGGGAAATTGGGGTTGTTGTAGTTGAAGTCCCTTTGTTCCTGATGTGGAGATTCCATCATTCTTAGATAAGAATATGGCTTCCATGGTGGAAATTGTGCATTCACTGTAGTAGAATGGAGAAAATCAATTTGTCTAGCTATTGACTCCAATTGTTGCTAAGTTTGCTGATGTAGCTGTTTGCTTTGATTCATGACTGCCTTCATTCCTTCAAGATTCATTATCTCCTTTTCTGATGTTGCATTCTGTGGGGTCTCAAATGAGTGTTGGTTATTGGCTCTCTTGTCATTGAACTCTGCAGTTCCTTGGATAGTTGCTGTTGCGTTGAGTAGGCCATCTGAGAAGTGATCCACCGCTCTTTTTGTTTCTGGGGTTAATCCTTCATAGAACGCTTGGAATATCAGCACCCTTGTTTTGCTGATACCAACGTTGGGGCAAAAGTTAGGGGTCTAACTTTTGCTCCAACGTTGGCCTCCCCTTGGTTATCATGGCGCCAACGTTAGCCAAAAAGTTAGGGGGCTAACGTTGGCGCAAACTTTTGCTAGTCCAGGGAGTGTTTTTCATGTGCCAACGTTAGCCAAAAAGTTAAGGGGCTAATGTTGGCACAAACTTTTTGTGCATCCAGGGAGTGTTTTTCATGCCAAAAGTTAGCCAAAAAGTTAGGGGTCTAACTTTTGCTCCAGCTTTTACTTCCTGGTTCATAATTAATCCAAAAGTTTGAGCTAAAGTTTGAGGGCAAACTTTTGCTCAAACTTTTTGTTCTCTCTTCCTCCTAGCCCTTCCTTCTTGCATCAACCTTTCTCCAAGCTTTCTTCACCTATCATTAATCAACCAAACACATCAAAGCTATGCTCAAAATTATGAGATATTCATTCTTTCATAATATGTGACAATTATAGCACAAAACCTCATGAAATAGCATGAATTCATACATGGTTGATTAAATCAAAGGAAACATGAAAATCTACCCAATTGGCTTGCTTTTGGCTCAAGAAAGTGCATAATTCAATTGAAAACAAAAGAAAAAGGCTAGTGAAACTAGGCTAAGATGACTTGTCATCACTCATCACAACACCAAACGTAAATTGTTGTTTGTCCCCAAGTAACTAAAAACAAAATAGGATAAAAAGAAGAGAAAATACAATAAATTCCAAACTTATCAATGAAGATTAGCTTCAATTAGATGAGCGGGACTTGTAGCCTTTTTGCTTCTGAACAGTTTTGGCATCTCCTTTCATACTTTGAAGTTCAGAATGATTGGCATCTATAGGAACTCAGAATTCAGATAGTGTTATTGATTCTCTTAGTTCAGTATGTTGATTCTTAAACACAGCTACTTTATGAGTCTTGGCCGTGACTCTAAGCATTTTGTTTTTCAGAATTACCACCGGATACATAAATGCCACAGACACATAACTGGGTGAACCTTTTCAGATTGTGACTCATCTTTGCTAGAGTCCCCAGTTAGAGGTGCCCAGAGCTCTTAAGCACACTCTTTTTGCTTTGGACTACGACTTTAACCGCTCAGTCTCAAGCTTTTCACTTGACACCTTCACGCCACAAGCACATGGTTAGGGACAGCTTGGTTTAGCCGCTTAGGCCAGGATTTTATTCCTGTGGACCCTCCTTTCCATTAATGCTCAAAGCCATGGATCCGTTTTACCCTTGCCTTTTGGTTTAAAGGGCTGTTGGCTTTTTCTGCTTGCTTTTTCTTTTTCTTTCTTTTTTTTCGCCACTTTTTTTTTCTTTTCTTTTTTTTTCTGCAAGCTTTGTCTATTCACTGCTTTTTCTTGCTTCAAGAATCAATTTTATGATTTTTCAGATTATCAATAGCATTTCTCCTTTTTCATTATTCTTTCAAGAGCCAAAAATTTTAACATTCATAAACAACAAATTCAAAAAATATGCACTGTTCAAGCATTCATTCAGAAAACAAAAGATATTGCCACCACATCAAAATAATTAAGCTAATTTCAAGATAGAATTCGAAATCATGTACTTCTTGTTCTTTTGCAATTAAAAATATTTTTCATTTAAGAAAGGTGATGGATTCATAGGACATCCATAGCTTTAAGACATAGATACTAGACACTAATGATCATGTAATAAAGACATAGACATAAAGCATAAATTTCGCAAAACAGAAAAATAAAAACAAGGAAATTAAAGAACTGGTCCACCTTAGTGATGGCGGCTAGTTCTTCCTCTTGAGGATCTTATGGAGTGCTTGAGCTCCTCAATGTCTCTTCCTTGCCTTTGTTGCTCCTCCCTCATGGCTCTTTGGTCCTCTCTAATTTCATGGAGGAGGATGGAATGCTCTTGGTGCTCCATCCTTAGTTGTCCCATGTTGGAACTTAATTCTCCTAAGGAGGTGTTGATTTGCTCCCAATAATTTTGTGGAGGAAAATGCATCCCTTGAGGCATCTCAGGGATTTCTTGATGAGGAATTTTCTCATGCTCTTGTTGAGGTCCATGAGTGGGCTCTCTTGTTTGCTCCATCTTCTTCTTAGTGATGGGCTTGTCTCCTTCAATGAGGATGTCTTCCTCTATGACAATTCCAGCTGAATTGCATAGGGTACAAATGAGATGAGGGAAGGCTAACCTTGCCAAAGTAGAGGGCTTGTCTGCCACCTTGTAGAGTTCTAGGGATATGATCTCATGGACTTCTACTTCCTCTCTATTCATGATCCTATGGATCATGATAGCCCAGTCTATTGTAACTTCAGACCGGTTGCTAGTAGGAATGATAGAGCGTTAGATGAATTCCAACCATCCCCTAGCCACGGGTTTGAGGTCAAGCCTTCTTAGTTGAACTGGCTTGCCTCTTGAGTCTCTCTTCCATTGAGCTCCTTCTACACAGATGTCGCTAAGGACTTGGTCCAACCTTTGGTCAAAGTTGACCTTCTAGTGAAAGGGTGATGATCTCCTTGCATCATTGGCAAGTTGAATGCTAACCTCACATTTTCTGGACTAAAATCCAAGTAATTCCCTCGAACCATTGTGAGCCAATTCTTTGGGTTCGGGTTCACACCTTGGTCATGGTTCCTAGTGATCCATGCATTAGCATAGAACTCTTGAACCATTAAGATTTCAACTTGTTGAATGGGGTTGGTGAGAGTTTTCCAACCTCTTCTTTGAATCTCATGTCGGATCTGTGGATATTCACTCTTTTTGAGCTTGAAGGGGACCTCGGGGATCACCTTTTTCTTGGCCACAACTTCATAGAAGTGGTCTTGATAGACCTTTGAGATGAATCTCTCCATCTTTCATGACTCAAAGGTGGAAGCAATTGCCTTCCCTTTTCTCTTTCTAGAGGTTTCTCTGGCCTTTGATGCCATTAGTGGTTATGGAAAAACAAAACAAAAAGCTTATCTTTTCCCACACCAAACTTAAAAAGTTTGCTCGTCCTCGAGCAAAAGAAGAAAGAAATGAGTAGAAGAAGAAGAAATGGAAGAGATGGAGGTAAGGAGTGGGTTCGGCCAAGGGGGGTTAAGTGTGTATGAAGTGTGAAATTAAAGGTTGTAAGGAGGGGTATTTATAGGGTAGGAGAGAGAGGGGATTCGGTCATGAAGGGGTGGGTTAGGGAGGGAAATGGTTTGAATTTGAATGGTGAGGTAGGTGGGGTTTATGATGGATGGATGTAAGTGGTGAAGAGGATATGGGGAAGAGGGTAAGATTTGATAGGTGAAGGGTATTTGGGGAAGAGTTAATGA
Organism: Arachis ipaensis; assembly: GCF_000816755.2. Classification (NCBI taxonomy): domain Eukaryota; kingdom Viridiplantae; phylum Streptophyta; class Magnoliopsida; order Fabales; family Fabaceae; genus Arachis; species Arachis ipaensis. Next base: position 99,982,942 of record NC_029790.2, on the reverse strand, counting down.
TGGGATTGGTCAAGGGTATTTGGGGAAGAGTGTTATGGAAAGGTGTGAAGAGGAGAGAAGAAGATGTGGGGTAGGTGGAGATCCTATGAGTTCCACAGATCTTGAGGTGTCAAGAAATTCTGCTCCCTGCACCATTCTGGCGTTCAAACGCCCATTGTGTGCCAATCCTTGCATTTAACGCCAGACAGCCCTTTCTGGCATTAAACGCCCAGAGTGCTGCCCATTCTAGCGTTTAATGCCTAGAATGCTGCCAGGCTGGGCGTTAAACGCCCATTCTGCTATCCTTACTGGCGTTTAAACGCCAGTAAGCCTGTTCTCCAGGGTGTGCTATTTTTGATGTTGTTTTTCATTTTGCTTTAATTTTGCAATTGTTTTTATGACTTCACATGATCATCAACCTAAAGAAAACATAAAATAACAATGAAAAATAAATAAATATAATTAAATAACATTGGGTTGCCTCCCAACAAGCGCTTCTTTAATGTCAATAGCTTGACAGTGAGCTCTTAGAGAGCTTCACAGAGACTCAGAGCTTGATGTTGGCCTCCCAACACCAAACTTAGAAGTTGAGTATGGGGGCTCTATTTAACTCTGTATTGAGAGAAGCTTTTCATGCTTCCTCTCCATGGTTACGGAAGAAGATCCTTGAGCCTTAAACACAAGGTAGTCCTCATTCAATTGAAGGACTAACTCTCCTCTGTCCACATCAATCACAGCTCTTACTGTGGCTAGGAAGGGTCTTCCAAGGATGATGGATTCATCCTCATCCTTCCTAGTGTCTAGGATTATGAAATCAGAAGGGATGTAAAAGCCTTCAACCTTAACTAAGACATCCTCTACAAGTCCATAAGCCTGTTTCCTTGAATTGTCTGTCATCTCTAGTGAGATTCTTGCAGCTTGTACCTCAAAGATCCCCAGTTTCTCCATTACAGAGAGTGGCATGAGGTTTACACTTGAACCAAGGTCACATAGAGCCTTCTTAAAGGTCATGGTGCCTATGATGCAAGGTATTAAGAACTTTCCGGGATCTGGTTTCTTCTGATGTAATTTCGGTTGAACCAAGGTATTTATTTCATTGATGAGCAATGGAGGTTCATCCTCCCAAGTCTCATTACCAAATAACTTGGCATTCAACTTCATGATTGCTCCTAGATACTGAGTAACTTGTTCTTCAATAATATCTTCATCCTCTTCAGAGGAAGAATACTCATCAGAGCTCATGAATGGCAACAGTAAGTTTATTGGAATCACTATGGTCTCTGTATGAGCCTCAAATTCCTTTGGTTCCTCAATAGGGGACTCCTTAGTGGCCAGTGGACGTCCATTGAGGTCTTCCTCATTGGAAATCACTGCCTTTTCTTCCTCTCCAGGTTCGGCCATGTTGGTTAAAGTTATGGCCTTGCACTCTCTTTTTGGATTCTCTTCTGTATTGCTTGGGAGAGTACTAGGAGGGATTTCAGTGACTCTTTTACTCAGTTGACCCACTTGGGCCTCCAAATTTCTAATGGAGGACCTTGTTTCAGTCATGAAACTGAGAGTGGTCTTAGATAGATCAGAGACTATGGTTGCTAAGTCAGAGTGTTTCTGTTTAAAATTCTCTGTCTGTTGCTCAATAGAGGGTGGAAAAGGCTTGCTATTGCCAAACCTATTTCTTCTACCATTATTATTATTATTATTGAAACCTTGATTTGGCTTCTGCTGATCCTTCTATGAGAAATTAGGATGATTCCTCCATGAAAGATTATAGGTGTTTCCATAGGATTCTCCCATGTAATTCACCTCTTCCATTGCAGGATTCTCAGGGTCATAAGCTTCTCCTTCAGATGAAGCTTCTTTAGTACTGCCAGATGCAGCTTGTATTCCAGTCAGATGCTGAGAAATCATATTGACTTGCTGAGTTAATATTTTGTTCTGAGCCAATATGGCATTCAGAGTTGTCCCATTATTCATAGGATTTCTTTCAGAAGTATACATAAAATGGTTATTTGCAACCATTTCAATGAGTTCCTGGGCTTCTGTAGGCGTCTTCTTCAGATGAAGAGATTCACCAGCAGAGTGGTCCAATGACATCTTGCACAATTCAGACAGACCATCATAGAATATACATATGATGCTCCATTCTGAAAACATGTCAGAAGGACACCTTCTGATAAACTGCTTGTATCTTTTCCAAGCTTCATAGAGAGATTCACCTTCCTTCTGTCTGAAGCTTTGGACTTCCACTCTAAGCTTGCTCAACTTTTGAGGTGAAAAGAATTTGGCCAAGAAAGCACTGACCAACTTTTCCCAAGAGTTCAGGCTATCTTTAGGTTGTGAGTCCAACCATGTCCTAGCTCTGTCTCTTACAGCAAAAGGGAAAAGCATAAGTCTGTAGACCTCAGGATTAACCCCATTGGTCTTAACAGTGTCACATATTTGTAAGAATTCAGCTAAGAACTGATGAGGATCTTCCAATGGAAGTCCATAAAACTTGTAATTCTGCTGGATTAGAGAAACTAATTGAGGCTTAAGCTCAAAGTTGTTTGCTCCAATTGCAGGAATTGAGATGCTCCATCCACAGAAGTCATAAGAGGGTGCAATAAAGTCACTAAGCATCTTACTTGCATCTCCACCATTGTTATTGGGTTGTCCATCTCTTCTTCTTTTTTGAAAAATTATGTCAGGTCCTCTCCAGAGTGTTGTGCTTTAGCTTCTCTTAGCTTCCTCTTTAGAGTCCTTTCAGGTTCCGGATCAGCTTCAACAAGAATGTTCTTATCCTTGCTCTTGCTCATATGAAAAAGAAGATAACAGAAAAGAATAGGAATTCTCTATGTCACAGTATAGAGATTCTTTTATGTGAGTAGAAAAATAGAAGAATAGAATGAAGAAGGGAGAAGAAGAAGAATTCGAACTCAGAGAGAGGGAGAGGGTTCGAATTTTTAAGAAGAGAAGTGTTAGTAGATAAATAAAATAAATAGAAAGAGATGAGAAAAAGAAGAAATTCGAATATTAATTTAAAAGAAAAGAAAAATATTTTTGTTTTTATTTTAATTATTAGTTAGAATTCGAATTTATTAAAAGAATTAAAATAAAATTAAAACTTAAAACAATTAGTGAATTAAAAAGAATTTTGAAAAAGGGGTTCGTTATTTTCGAAAATTGGAGAGAGAAAAGTAGTTAGGTGGTTTTGAAAAAGATAAGAAATAGTAAACTTTTGAAATCAAACAAAAAGTCAAGTAGTTAATTGAAAAAGATTTGAAATTCAATTTTGAAAAGATAAGAAGTTAGAAAAAGATTTGAAATTAAGTTTTGAAAAAGATATGATTGAAAATCATTTTGAAAAAGATTTGAAAAGGAAATTAAAAGATATGATTGAAAATCAAATTTGAAATTAAAGTTGATTACTTGACTAACAAGAAACTAAAAGATATGATTCTAGAATTTAAAGATTGAACCTTTCTTAATAGGCAAGTAACAACTTGAAATTTTTGAATCAAAACATTAATTGTTAGCATTAATTTCGAAAATATGAAATAAAAAGTAAGAAAAAGATTTTGAAAAATTATTTAAGCAAGAATTCAAAAATATTAAAATAAATTTGAAAAAGATTTGATTTTTAAAAAGATTTGAAAAGATAGAATTTTTAAATTGAAATTTTGACTTGACTAACAAGAAACAACTAAATTTTAAAAATTTTTGACCAAGTCAACCCAAAGATTTCGAAAATTATGAGCAATTAAAGGAAAGATATTTTCTTTTATTTTTTGAATTTTTAATGAGGAGAGAGAAAAACATCAAAAAGATACTAAACATAAGAAATTAAGATCAAAACATGTAATGCATGCAAGAACACTTTGAATGTCAAGATGAACACCAAGAACACTTTGAATGTCAAGATGAACATCAAGAACATATTTTTGAAAATTTTTTTAAGAAAAGAAAGACATGCAAGACACCAAACTTAAAAATTTTTAAACTTTAGACACTAATAATTTGAGAATGCATATGAAAAACAAGAAAAGACTCAACAAAAAAAGTAAAGATCAAACAAAGAAATTCATCAAGAACAACTTGAAGATCATGAAGAACACATGCATGGATTTTCGAAAATTTGAAGGAAAATTAAAAAAATGCAATTGACACCAAACTTAAAATTTGACACAAGACTCAAACAAGAAACACAAAATATTTTTTATTTTTATAATTTTATTGATTTTTTGTATATTTTTTTTAATATAAAAAGATAAAAATGCTTAAACATAAAATAAAATTACTCAATCTAAGCAACAAGTTGAACCGTCAGTTGTCCAAACTCGAACAATCCCTGGCAATGGTGCCAAAAACTTGGTACACGGAATCGTGATCTCAACACTTCTTCACAACTCCGCGTAACTGACCAGCAAGTGCACTGGGTCGTCCAAGTAATACCTTACGTGAGTAAGGGTCGATCCCACGGAGATTGTCGGCTTGAAGCAAGCTATGGTCATCCTTGTAAATCTCAGTCAAGCGGATTCAAATGGTTATGAAGTTTTGATAATTAAAATATAAATAAAATAGAAAATAAAGATAAAGTTACTTATGTAATTCATTGGTGGGAATTTCAGATAAGCATATGGAGATGCTTTGTTGCTTCTGAACCTCTGCTTTCCTATTGCCTCCTTCCAACCATGCGTTACCTCCTTCCATGGCAAGCTGTAAGATCCTCTCAGTGAAAATGGTCCTCTACGATTTCTGCACGGCTAATCAACTGTCGGATTGCTCGTCTCGGATGAAAAATACCAGGTACAGCTACCACATGGCTAATCATCTGTCGGTTCCCACTAGCGTCAGAATAGAATCCATTGATCCTTTTGCACACTGTCACTTGCGCCCAACATTTGTAGGTTTGAAGCTCGTCACAGTCATTCCTTCCCGGATCCTACTCGGAATACCACAGACAAGGTTTAGACTTTTCGGATCTCAGGAATGGCTGCCAATAATTCTAGCATATACCACGAAGATACTAGTCTCACGGACTCGGTCCGTGTATTAGATATCCAAGAGAATATACTCCGACTGTCGTCCAATGACTACGTTGAACATCATGTAGACCGCTTTGTGGTTATCAGGCACGCGATCTTGGCTAAGCGAGTAACGAAGATTAGGTGATTGTCACCGGTCACCACTTCATTCTGACTTAACTAAATTAAGTACGAGAGTATATCTTGGAGAAGAAGTAGGCGTGAATTGAATAGAAAACAATAGTAATTGCATTAATTCATGAAGAACAGCAGAGCTCCACACCTTAATCTATGGGGTGTAGAAACTCCACCGTAGAAAATACATAAGTGAAAGAGGTCTAGGCATGGCCATGAGGCCAGCCTCCAAACGTGAACAATGATCAAAATAGGAACATAAGATGTAAAAGAAATCTCTAAAAGTAGTTTTTATACTAAACTAGTAACCTAGGATTTACAGAAAATGAGTAACTAAGTGCAGATAGTGCAGAAATCCACTTGTGGGGCCCACTTGGTGTGTTCTTGGGCTGAGCATTGAAGCTTTTTCGTGCTTAGGCTGTTCCTGGAGTTAAACGCCAGCTTTGGTGCCAGTTTAGGCGTTTAACTCCAATTCTGGTGCCAGTTTGGGCGTTTTACGCCAAGATGTTTTTGGCTGGCTTTGGATGCCAGTTTGGGCCATCAAATCTCGAGAAAATTATGAACTATTATATATTGATGGAAAGTCCAGGATGTCTACTTTCCAACGCAATTGAGAGCGTGCCAATTGAGCTTTTGTAGCTCCAGAAAACCCACTTCGAGTGCAGAAGGGTCAGAATCCAACAGCATCTGCAGTCCTTTTTCAGCCTCTGAATCAGATTTTTGCTCAGGTCCCTCAATTTCAGTCAGAAAATACCTGAAATCACAGAAAAACACACAAACTCATAGTAAAGTCCAGAAATGTAATTTTTGAATAAAAACTAATAAAAATATAATAAAAAGTAATTAAATCATACTAAAAACTATGTAAAAATAATTCCAAAAAGAGTATAAATTATCAGCTCCTCAATACCCAATGCAGTTCGGACAAGGGAGGGGTCCCCAAAAAATCTCTTGGTATCGAGATGGGGAGGTTCCCCCCAAATATCTTCCAAAACATTTAGAAAATCCTGCTCGACCTCGTCAAGCATCTCCCACGAGTATCGAGATACCACAACATTCTTTTGCCAACACAAGGGAAATGCAGGTTCATTATTCGACTCTAAGAAAAATGGTTGAGCTCCCTCAACAGCTCGGACCTTAAAAAAATATTTCTTAAAGTCCCTAAAGGACTCGTCATACATAGCAAACACTTTATGTCCTTGGGCAGATCGAAAGGAAATCCAAGAAGCTTTCTTTTTGGAGGAAATCCCAGGCTTAGTCAAAACAAAGAGATAAAGAAAGAGGGTCTGAGAAGGTTTGACGTCCAACTCTTGGCAAAGCAACTGAAAGATCTTGATAAAACCCCAAGAGTTTGGATGGAGCTGGGATGGAGCTACGTTACACGACCACAACAAATCGGTCTCAAAAGAAGTAAAAGGAAAAGTAATATTCAGCTGGCTAAAAAAATAGTCATAAGCATTGAAGAAGAGACGTTCTCCCTGGGTCAAAGGAGGAAAGTAAACCCTCTCATCAGAATCAGGCTCTAGCAATTCATAGTTCTTTCCCTGATCTCTATCACTACAGATTCAGTGATATTTTCTAAGCTCCGCGCAGAATTCGGAATTAAATACAGAAACACACATCAGGACGAGGGAGTCCAGCCAGTCGGACATACCCTCATGAACCTTGGAAGACGTCTCGACAATATTTTTGTGAGAAGACATGGTCAACTAGTCCTACAGCCAGAAAAGGAAGATGGATTACTAAACCAAAACAGCTCGAGCAAAAAAGAAATCATCTCGGACAAAATATGACTCAAGCATACAAATAGTAAAAGAAAAACCCCAGGACATACACTAAAGTCCAGGGGCATCCTTTGGAGGCAGTAACACAGAGCAAGGACTCAGAAAAATGTACAAAGGCTAAACATCCTAGCAAGACTCTAAGCAACGCTTCAAGAAGAAAGATGCAAATCAAAGAAAGTTATCAGAAAACCATTGTCTTCTACAAATCTAGCAGCAAAGAAAACTATCAAACAGGGAAAAAATCAAGGAGCAATCTTTTCAGAATCAAACAAATGCAGTTCATAAAACTCAAACATCAAAGTACAATTAGAAGCAGCAAACAGCAGGCAAAACTCTAAATATCAAACTACCAGGGAGTCCACCTAGAAGCATACATGAAGTTAGAAGAACACTAGAAAGCATGCATCACAGTGACAACCAAGCATGGTAATACGAAAAGGTTCAAGCTTTCCAACGTAAACTCAAGCAAAACCGAAACTTTACCAAGAATAGAACAATGCAAGTACAAGGAAGGAATGACAAAAGAAGTAAAAGAGAGAAACAAAAAGAACCAACCTGAAAGAGGAGAAAAGCGCTGAAGAAAGCTGAAGACAAAGAAACAAAAACCGGAATTGCCTTTGAGCAAAAGAAGCACCAACACCAAGGGCGTCACAGAAGCACAAAAAATGCAAGTCCCAGGCAAGCCAAACAGAAGAATAAAAAGAAAAGGGGAAGTTACAGGAAAACAGCTTTTGGTGTAAATTCAAAATGAAAGTGGGAGGCAAAAGAAACGGAGCATTAAAGAATTAATGGGTTATTAAACCCTCGCACATTCCCAAAGCAAAGAGACGCGCGTTTCCAAATGGTAAAGGAAAAAGAAAAAAAAAACGTTCCGCATTCAGAGGGATCTCTACAAAAAAAAATCGACAATGCTTGAGCTCAGATTCTCCAGAGAAGGATTGAAGTCCTGAAACTAAGGACTCTACCTCAAAAGGAAGACCACGCCCAAGTAGAGGCACTGTTCATACCCTGGGTCGAGCTTTTCGACCCGGGATGTTTAACGACAAGTCGACTGACCTCTTCAGGTCAGGACTATCCGACCTCTTCTCAAAGAGCTCGGCCAAATTACCAGGAAAAGCCCAAATAGGGCCCAAACAGAGGAACACGACCCAAATCCAAAGGCAGTCCAAGCCTACAGAGATAAGGGGGGTTCCCTTGAAGATAAGATGACCTCACTCAAAGATAAGATAAGATAAGATAACTATCTTATCTCCAGAAAGGTCACTTCTCATCATTATAAATACAATAGAGCACCCAGGTATAACTCATACTCTGATTCTACTAAAAATCTGCTTAATACCCTTACCAACTTAAGCATCGGAGTCCCTTGCAGGTACCACCACCCTCTGGTGATTGATCAGCACCACTACCAAGTCCAACAAGTCAGACACGGCAGCTCCAGCCACCATCATCAAGTCAGACACACCAGCTCTGACCAATACAAAAGATCTCGTCCGAGATCGACCTACAGTTTCAGGTAACCCTCGGAACACAGCCCTATCCAGATTTCTAGCTGGATCAGCCTTAAGATCTCTCCCCTTCTATGCAACATTAAGGAAGGGAAAGAGGTTTGAATGGACCCCAGAATGCGAACAGGCCTTCCAAGATTTTAAGAAGTTATTGGGGCAGCCACCCATCCTAACCCGACCACGAGAAGGCGAAGAGCTCATACTATACCACACCGTAGGAAGTCGAGCAATAGCTTCAGTACTAGTCAGAGAAGACAAAAGCGGACAATAACCCATTTACTTCACTAGTAAGGCTCTACAGGTTTGAGTGGACCCCAGAATGCGAACAAGCCTTCCAAGATTTCAAGAAATTTCTGGGGTAACCACCCGTCCTTACTCGACCTCGAGAAGGAAAAGAACTCATAATATACCTCACCGTAGGAAGTCGGGCAATAACTTCAGCACTAGTCAGAGAAGACGAAAGTGGGCAACAACCCATCTATTTCATCAGTAAGGCTCTACAAGGGGCTGAACTAAACTATCAAAAGATAGAAAAGTTCGCCTACGCCCTTATATTCACTTCTCGACGACTCTGCCCATACTTCTAAGCTCACACCATCAGAATATGAAGGTATTTCACAGAAAACAGATTTAGTTGGAAGAATCCTACAATGGGCAGTCGAGTTATCAGAATTTGACCTCAAATATGAAGCTCGGACAACTATTAAGTCATAGTATCTGGCCAACTTCATCGCAGAATACACTGACACCCCGGGTATCCCCATCAAATAGAATCTCTACGTGGACGGCTCATCAAATAAAGCCGGGAGTGTGGTAGGTGTAATTCTAGAAAGTGATCAAGGAACCCAACTCGAACTCTCCTTAAGGTTCGAGTTCCCTGCTTCAAATAACCAAGCCGAGTACGAAGCTCTGCTGGCTGGTTTGAAACTGGCTAGGGAAGTGGGAGCTCAAAAGCTTACCATCTTTAGCGACTCACAAATAGTCACCTCGCAAATAGAGGGGAGCTACCAGGCCAAGAATCCCACTATGAGGAAGTACTTAGACAAGACTAGAGAACAGCTCGGACAATTCATGGGATATGAGATCCGACATATTCCCAAAGAACAAAATGCCCGAGCTAATGCACTTTCAAAACTAGCCAGAACTAAACCAGGGGGCAATAATAGAAGCCTCATCCAAGAAACACTGCAAAATCTGTCAACCACGGAAGAGAAAAAGGTCCTAAGCATATCAGACCAGGACCAAGGGTAGATGACTCCCATAGTCAGCTATCTCAAGTCAGAAATACTTCCCGCAGACAAAAAGGAGGCAAAAAGGCTAGTACGAAAAGCACAGTACTACACCATAGTACACGATGTCCTATATAGGAGAGGAATCTCTACACCCCTCCAAAAATGTGTCCCGACCTCCGCTACAAGGGAAGTTCTCGAAGAAGTCCACAGTGGCATGTGCGGCAACCACCTCGGGGTGCGAACTCTTTTCAAAAAGGTACTCTAAGATGGATTCTACTGGCCGACCTTGCAAAAGGAAGCAACAGAGTTTGTCAAAACATGCCCCCCATGTCAGAAGCACGCGAACTTTCACATCGCACCGCCCGAAGAACTCATTTGTGTCACTTCACCCTGGCCATTCGCAAAATGGGGGCTCGACCTCCTCGGACCTTTCCCTCAGGGATCAAGGCAAGTCAAGTTCCTCATTGTAGGAATAGACTATTTCACAAAATATATTGAGGCAGAACCTTTGGCCACTGCCACCGCCCAAAAAAGTCGGAAGTTCTTATACAGAAACATTGTCACAAGGTTTGGGGTCCCATACTCCATTACCACAGACAATGGCACTCAATTCACCGACACGGGCTTCAGAAATCTAGTAGCCGATTTGAAATTCAAGCACCAATTCACCTCTATAGAGCACCCACAAGCCAATGGACAGGCGAAAGCTGCCAACAAAGTCATACTGGCCGGGTTAAAATGGAGACTACAGGACGCCAAGGGAGCTTGGGCCGAAGAGCTCCCGCAAGTCCTATGGGCATACCGGACAACACCACACTCAACCACTGGAGAATCATCATTCCGACTTGCTTACGGAATGGAGGCAATGATTCCCGTGGAAGTAGAAGAAGGATCTCCCAGAATGATCCTCTACAATGAAGATACCAACTCCCAAGCTCAAAGGAAAGAGCTCGACTTACTTCCAGAAGTTCGAGAAAGATTTCGGATTAGATAGGAAGTCCTAAAGCGTCGAATGGCTCTAAGGTATAATCGGAAGGTAATCCAGCGAAGCTTCACCACCAACGATCTCATCTTAATCCGAAATGATATCGGAGCAGGTCGGTCAGGAGAAGGGAAGCTAGCAGCTAACTGGAAAGGACCTTACCGAATTACAGAAGTACTGGAAAAGGGCTACTATAAGGTGTCCGACCTCGAGGGGCGGGAGCTACCAAGATCGTGGCACACCTGTAACCTGAGAAGGTACTATAGCTAGAAAATAATAAAGATCTTAGGTCAAGGTGCACTCTTTTTCCTAAAAAAGGTTTTTTAATGAGGTGCTAGGCCGAGATCTAAAAAAAAAACTGCCCGACCTAGAAGGGTAAGCACTCACATGTACATACTTTTACTTGTGTTTTTTATTTATGCTTTTATTTGAATAAAAATCATCAATTCCCTAAAAAATTTCCTACCAAGACGCATTAATCTAAGCTCATAAAACGCGAAATTCATTGTTTGATTAAAAGAAGTCGGCAAGGTGAAGCGATAGAAGCAAGATAATACAAGAAGTTATAAAAAGTAACCCATATAAAGTGACTTGACAAGGTCTTACTAGAAATGGGATTACTAAAAATAACTTAAGAAGGCCCGACAGAGAAGTCAGTCCAATAAAAAGGATCACTGAAAAGGGACAAAAACACCTCGCAAAGGCCAAAGGAAGGTTAACAAACCAGGGCTAGAAGTGCTTCGCTGAAAGGTACAAGTCTTGAAAAAAAGATACTACTTAAAAAGCAAAAGCACAAGTCGAAACAGCGCTAAAAAGTCATCCAAAAAAACTATAAAGAAAAGGTTCCTCATTGGAACACTACCTAAAAAGTTGTTGGAATACGACTAAAAAGCCCGGGTAACAAAATCGTACGGGTCGACGTCATCTAAGAAGAGGCGCAAACATGACCTCGAGAAAAGAATAAGTCGAAAGCCAAAAAGGTTGAAAACAACTAAAGGCTCAAAAGTACTTAGCTAAAAAAGGAACAACTCAGCTTAAAGAAAGCACGATTTCAAAACAGGGCTACAAAAGTCGTTCGAAACTAAAAAAAAATTCTACCTAAAGAACACTAAAAAGTTATCGGATAAGTTACCAAAAGCCCAGACCCCAAGCTGCAAGGATAACTTTGCCAAAGCAAAGGGTTGATAACACAAGCTCAAAGCAAGGCATGATCCAAAAGACAAGGATAGAAAAACCCACAAGAGATCGGACCAGGAAAGTGCCGAACCTCTATAAAATCCACAAGGATCGCAAAAATAAAACATTAAAGGTGTGACTGATGTATCAGCAAAATGCGTCCATCAAAGTAAAACATTAAAGACTCAAAGGCCACCTAAAAGGCAGCCCAAGAGTTTAAAGTGTTTGTTTTTCAAAACAAAAGTTGCTAAGAAGCAACCAAATGTCAGAAGAGTCAACTACAAGAGACTTACAAAAACATAAACAAGTTCAAAGTCCACAAGTCGGACTATAACAGTACACAAGCATAAAAAGTCATAGGGGATCTAAATTCACCCCGGTGGCAACATCCTTGGGAGGAGGAGGATGAGGCATGGTAGAGATAGGGGTAGCATTGACAACTCCATCCAGCCTGTTTAGAATCTCCACATCAGGGTCAGGCTCTAGAGGGACCACCTCGGTAGAAGGAGTCGAAAAAGCTGAAGCCGCAGAAGCCTTGGCCGATGGCACAGGAGGAGGACCATCATCATCATCATCTGGAGCAGGCACAATCTTGCCATCTTCCACCACATTATCCATGCTAAAAAGGGAGAGATCGGCCTCGGGAGCAAGGACTTAAACCTGAGCCTTCAGGATCTCATACATGTCGGTCATACCATTTACCATATGTCCCTGAAGCTCGGCATAGTCGTCTTGGGCAGATTGAAGCCTCTCCTTAGTCTCCAAGAGTTTGCCATAGGTACGGCTATAGCTCTCTTTGTATTTCTTAGTCGCCTCCTCAGCCAGATGTGCAGTCGCCTCTGCAGCAATAGCCCGGGTCTTCTCCTTCTCCACATCAATCTCTAACTTGGCCACCCTAGCGTCGAGCTCGTCCTTCAGACCTTTAATTCTCTCATACTCAGATTTGGCATCCTCCATAAAGGCCTTGGTTGCTGGAACCGGGGAGTCCCGGACAACTCGAGATAAGGCCGCACCAAGGTTGGCCATCCGAATACTATTACTTGCAATAAAGTCGAGGTGATGAAGGATCGACACATCATCCAACGGAACCTTACCATAAGGAGCTATCAACTCTGTAGCAAAATCAATGCCATCAAACTCTTTATCATTCAAGTCATAAGTCCTAATAGTCTTTTGCTTCTTGGGAGGGGGACCAGCATCAGGAGGAGAGGAAGCAGGACCAGAGGTCGCCTGAGACGGGTCAGAGAGAACTATCCGAACTCAAGGGGTCGGGATAATCTTCGTCGGCCCCTGGGACTCAGCCACTGGCTTCTTCGGAGGCACCTGTGCCGAAGAGCCCTCCCCCAAAGTTTTACTTGACAGATTTTAGGTAGCCATCGCTTTCTTGGCCTTCCGAAAAGACTTCATAGAATCCAAAATTTCACCGTTGATGCACCACTATTTGGTGGTGCATCCTATGCTGAATTTAGGGGATTTTATCACTTTTTTCCCACACTTACCCACTAAAATAGCATAGTTTCATGATTGTCTCCTAATTTACGCTTAAGGGTGAAAACATGCTTTTTAGGCCTTAATTGGTTAATTCTAATTCACCGTTGATTCCGCTAGATGCCTTGATGTGTGTGTTAGTGATTTCAGGTTGAAAAGGCTAAGGAATGGATCAAAGGAATAAAGAGAAAAGCATGCAAAGTGGAGAAATCATGGAAAATCAAGGATTGGGAGAAATTAACCCCCACGCGCACGCGCACGCATGAAATGATGAGGTCGCATGGCGACGCGTACGCGTACACGACGCATACGCGTGGATAGCAATTTGTCAAGCGACGCATACGCGTCGGTGTTCGCCAGTGACCCACTTAAATTGAATTCGCTGGGGGCAATTTCTGGGCTTGCCAGGCCCAAATCCAACTCATCTCTAATGCTATTTAACCCAAGGACTGAAGGGGAATCACAATTTTTAAACACATTACATTAGTTTAGTTTACTTTTGGAGGGAAAGTTAGTTTCTAGAGAGAGAAGCTCTTTCTTCTCTCTAGAATTAGGGTTAGGTTAGATCTAGATTAGGATTTTTTAGATCTAGGTTAATTTCATGCTTAGATTTACTTTTCCTTTTGTAATTCTTCTTCTTCTACATCTCCTCTCTCTAGTTTAGCATTTAATTCTTGTAATTCTCTACTTTTATGTTGATGCATTTTTGTTTCTTCTATTTTTCTTTTAATGCAATTTATGATTCATGCTCCTGTATTGTTGAATTGCTTTGTTGTTGTTTAATTCCTTTTATTTTCCTTTTATGCCTCTCAAGTGTTTGATGAAATGCTTGGTTGTATTTTAGTATAGATTTTTTTCTCCTCTTAGCTTTGGTAGAGTAATTAGTGACTCTTGAGTTATCAAACTCCATTGTTGATTGATAATTAGAAGTTGCTAATTGACTTGAATGCCACTAAAGCTAGTCTTTCCCTTGGGATTTGGCTAGGACTTGTGGAATCAAGTTAATTCATCCACTTGACTTTCTTTCATAGTCAGTGGTTAACTAAGTGGGAAAAATAAACACTTCACATCACAATTGATAAGGATAGCTAGGATAGGACTTCTAGTTCTCATACCTTGCCAAGAGCTTTTCTAGTTGTTAGTTTATTTCTTTTGAAATTTACAATTCTTGTTTCTTATTCTAAAAATTCCAAAACATACCTCTAACCAATAACAAGAACACTTTATTGCAATTCCTAGGGAGAATGACCCGAGGTTTGAATGCTTCGGTTATTATTTTTATTAGGAGTTTGTACTTGTGACAAACAAATTTTTGCATGAAAGGATTATTGTTGGTTTAGAAACTATACTTGCAACGCGATTTCATTAGTGAAATTCTACACCATCAATTTTTCATTCATCAAAATGGCGCCGTTGCTGGGGAATTGCAATGGTGTTATGTTATTTGTTATTGTATATATGTGAATATTGTGAATAGCTTTATTCTTGCATTGCTTGTTAGTTTTTGCTAGTTTTAAGACTTTGTTTCATTCTTTCTTGTTAGCTTTTGTTACTTATTTTCTCTTTTCATTATGAATTCTCACTTTGGCTATGAATTTGGTTCTAACTATGTTGTAGGAAATGAGGGCTACAATGAGGATGTGTATCAAGGATGGGACAATCAAAGATGGGAGGAGCCATATGCATATGATCAATCCTATTGGCAACAACTGAAAAAAATGGGTAGTTAGATTAGAACTTAATTGTATAGGATGTCATAGGTTAGGTGGGAAGTTTAAGCTTATCAAAGATTCAAATTTCAAGCTCACTTGAACAAATATGCATCCTACCTTGACCCTAGCCCCATTACAACCAATGAAAACACGTATGGTGGCGCGCACGCGCAAAGTACGTGCACGCGCCGTTGCTACCACCTAGTTCACTTAAAGCAAAACGTGGCCAACGAATTCTAAAGCCTTGTGGGCCCAATCCAACTCATTTCTGATGCTATTTAAGCTAAGGATTGAAGGGTAATCAGGAGACTTTTCATACTTTTAGATACTTTTCATACTTTAGAAGTTAGTTACTAATTAGTTTAGTTTAGCTTTGTAGTTAGTTTCTAGAGAGAAAAGCTCTCACTTCTCTCTAGAATTAGGATTAGGTTTAGTTCTTAGATCTAGATTTTAATTCATCTTCTTCTACTTCTATCTTCTTAATTCCTTGTTGTTACATTCATTCTTCTTCCATCCTTTTGTTGTAATTTCCTTTATGTTGTTCTTGCATTTTGTTGTAGATCTACTTTTGTTCCTTCCTTTCTCTTTCAATTCAATTCAAGGTAAATCATAATAATTGTGTTCATTTGATTTGTTGTTGTTTAATTCCTTGCAAATTGAGTAGTGTAGATTTACTTTTCTTGCAATTTTACTATGTTTTCCTTTTATGCCTTTCAAGTGTTTGATGAAATGCTTGGTTGGATTTTAGAGTAGAGTTTTATGTTCTTGGCTTGGAAAGGTAACTTAGAAACTCTTGAGTTACTAATGTCCAAGTAATTGATGATTGGGATTCATTGACTCTAGTTCTCACTAATTGAATTATTGGAGAGTTAGGACTTATGGACTAGGATTGATATAGCTCATTTGATTTTCCTTTACTACTAGTTAGAGGATGATTTAATGAGATTAATCCTTGCCAATTCTCATATTGTGGTTAGTGATTAGGATAGAGATCTTTGACCACCAACCCTTGCCAAGACCTTTTTAGCCATTAGTTTACTTTCTTACCATTTATCTTTCATGCTTCATACCAAAACCCCAAATATAACTCACAACCGATAACAAGACACTTCATTACAATTCCTAGGGAGAACGACCCGAGGTTTGAATACTTCGGTTTATAAATTGTAGGGGTTTATTTTAGTGACAAACAACTTTTTGTATGAAAGGATTAGTGATTGGTTTAGAAACTATACTTGCAACGAGATTTCATTTGTGAAATTCTAAACCGTCAAAAATCTAATCGTCAAACATTTTGATGAATGGATTTTTGACGGTTTAGAATTTCACAAATGAATTCTCGTTGCAAGTATAGTTTCTAAACCAATCACTAATCCTTTCATACAAAAAGTTGTTTGTCACTAAAACAAACCCCTAAATTTATAAACCGAAGTATTGGACCTCGGGTCGTTCTCCCTAGGAATTGTAATGAAGTGTCTTGTTATTGGTTGTGAATTATATTTGGGGTTTTTAAGCTTTTGGACAAGAAATATAAATGGCAAAGAAAATAAACTAACAACTAACAAAGCTCTTGGCAAGATATGAGAACTAGAAGTCCTATCCTAGTTATCCCTCTCAATTGTGATGAGAATTGTTCATTGCTACCACTTAGTTAACCCTTACTAAAGAAAGGAAAGTCAAGTGGATGAATTGACTTGAGTCACAAGTCCTAGCCAACTTCCAAGGAAAGACTAGCTTTAGTGCACTCCAAACCAATTAGCAATCTCTCCAATTATCAATCAACAAAGGAATTAGATAACTCAAGTGTCACTAATTACTCTACCTAGGCCAAGAGGAACAAAATCTACACTAAAACTAAAAGATGCATTTCAACAAACACATAGAGTGCAATAGAAGTAAACATTATTAATTGCAAGAATTAAAGGAATCTACAACTACAAAGGCAAGAGATCAACAATAGAAAAGCAAAGAAGAACAATTATTATGAATTACCTCTTATTGAATTGGAAGAAAGTAGAAGGAACAATACTAGATCTACAACAAAATATAAGAACAACATAAAGGAAATTACAATAAAAGAATAGAAGAAGATTGAATGTAGAAACAAAGAATTGAGAGATAGAAGGAGATGAAAGCATGAATTAAAATCTAGATCTAAGATTATTGAACTAAACCTAATCCTAATTCTAGAGAGAAGTGAGAGCTTCTCTCTCTAGAAACTAACTCTCACTACTAAACTAAGCTAAAACTAAACTAATGGGAACTAACATCTAAAGTATGAAAAGTATGAAAAGTCTCCTGATTCCCCTTCAATCCTTGGCTTAAATAGCATCAGAAATGAGTTGGATTGGGCCCACAAGGCTTTAGAATTCGTTGGCCACGTTTTGCTTTAAGTGAACTAGGTGGCAACAACGGCGCATGCACGTACTTTGCGCGTGCGCGCCACCATACGTGTAGCAACTATGGCAAATCTTATATCATTTCGAAGCCCCGGATGTTACCTTTCCAACCCAACTGGAACTGCATCAATTGGACCTTTGTAGCTCAAGTTATGGCCGATTAAGTGCGAAGAGGTCGGCTTGACAGCTTTCCGGTTCTTCCATTTCTTCATGAGTTCTCCAACTTTTCATGCTTTCTTTCTTCATTCCCTTGATCCAATCTTTACCTCCTAAACCTTAAATCACTTAACAAACATATCAAGGCATCTAATAGAATCAAGGTGAATTAAATTTAGCTATTTTGAGTCCAAAAAAGCATGTTTTCACATTCAAGCACAATTAAAGGAGAATATACAAAACCATGCTATTTCTTGAATAAATATGGGTAAAAGGTGATAAAATTCCCAAAAATCAATACAAGATAAACCGTCAAATTGGGGTTTGTCAACCTTCCCACACTTAAACCAAGCATGTCCTCATGCTTAAACCAAGAATGAAGTAAGGGTATGGCATTTATTCGATGGAAACTAACTAAATGCAATCTACCTATATGCAACTATCTAAATGAATGCAAGTGCTTGGTCAAAATAAATCAATTCCCAAGAAACATATATGCACAAGGCTAAGGACTAGCAAGTCTAATCCACAATTGAATCTTTCTTTCAAACTATATACAAGAGTACCAATGCATAAGGTCTATACATTTAATCAATACATGAGCATGTACCCAATTCCCAATATTTACAACAAAAATACAAAACTACCCTTTTATTCACCCAATGTCCCAAGGTTCTTACACTTGAATGATACTCACACACACTAGCCTAAGCTAATCAAAGATCCAAATAAAGGACATTTATTATTTTTTCGCTTTAAGGCTTGTAATGTGCTAAATTAAGAACAAATGGGTTAATCATAGGCTCAAATTGGCTAACAATGGATGATAAGAGGTAAGGCTATTTGGGTAAGTGAGCTAATGAAATGATGGCCTCAATCACATAAATGCATGAATACACAAAATAATGGACATAAAGAATCAAACAAATCAAAGATTACAATCATAGAGAGAGAATAATGCACACAAGAAGGAAAAATAAGTGGTTATAAGATGTAACCACACCATTAGGCTCAAATCTCACAAGCTTGTGTTCTTAGCTCAAAACATGTTCCACAATATATATAATTCAAGAAAGTTCTATGAAAAGTTTTCACTCAAATCAATTGACATGCCCTATAGATAGAAATCTTGAAAAATTCTCATTATTTTGACTAAGCTTATTGTGTATGCATATGCAAAAATAAGAAAATGCAACAAAAATCCAAAAAACCTAAAATGAAATGCAAAAGTTTTGGGATTAGAAATTTGTCACCCAAAATCGCCGACCGGTCGGACGACCTCCCCACACTTAAAAGTTTGCACCGTCCTCGGTGCACTCAAAGATGAGCAAGGAGGTGCGGCGACTCTCCGGATTGCTATGTGTTCTTTCTTCCACTTCCATGGTTGCTTGTGGTGCATTCGTTATGAAAAAAAACAAAAATATAACACCATAAGAGGAGAAGATATAGAAGCAATGAAGCATACATTGTTGGAATGAGGTAAATCACTAGAATGAGGTGAGTGAATTAGTGTGACATTAAGAAATATTAGGTGTGTGAATTCTAAATTGCGCGGTTTAGAATACACATTAGCATAAAAGCTATGTCACAAAAGAAGCATGCACTCCATTTATCCTAGTGTGCTTGAGATGCTTTAAGTAAGCTTGTAAGGTAAGAAAAGCATTAGAGAGGCATGAAAGCATTCAAGTCAAACATATGGATGGATATAATCATGAAATACAATGCATTAAGGTAAATGCTCAACATTATCCATCAATGTCATGTGCGCGTACGCGCGAGTTGGTTTGTGCGAAAGGCACAACGTTGGCGCGGCGCAGGCACAACTCTCTGGAAAATGTATGGAGGTTGGAACTTCTCAATCCACGCGTGCGCACGCATGGCGCGCACGCGTGGATGGTCGAAAATACTGGACGTGCGCATACGCGCCATGTACGCGTACGCGTGGATGGTGCTCTGTTTTTCAAAAAAATTTTCTATGTTTTTGCACCAATCCAAGCATTCCAAACCTCCAAGCATCTACCAAAACACCCTAAAACCTTATTTAACATACTAAACTACCAATTAAACTCAACTATCTAAACAAAACATGAAATTAAACTAATTCTATCAATATGTACAAAAGAGAAAATGAAAGGATTTTACCATGGTGGGTTGTCTCCCACCTAGCACTGTTGTTTATTGTCCTTAAGTTGGAGTTATGGGGAGCTCCTCATCAAGGTGGCTTGTGCTTGTATTCATCTTGGAACTCCCACCAATGCTTGGTTCTCTATTGTGCCCCAAGATTCTTCATGGATTGAGCCAAGTCTTGATGGAGTTCTTCACAAGCTTGGGGCTCCCAAAGTTGATCCTCTTCTTGTAATCCGGGATCCCACACTTTGTTTTCATACCCGTCTTGAGGTTGATCATCATTATTAGTCCAACCGGGTGGTGAGTAAGGTGAATTCTCTATATAGTGGCCAACAATCCTCCTAGACCCATCTATTTGAGCACTACTCCAACCTTTATATCTCATGTTTGATGCATCAACCATAATGGGCCTTGATTTGCAACGGCAACCACAAAACCTTTTTCTTTTACACTTCATCCCACAAAGCTCCCTAAGTTGGCCATCCGTTTCAAGCAAACCATATTCAAGTGGGATAATAAAGCTAATAGAAATAAATTTCACCCACTCAAATGAAGGAGTAGATGGCAACCTAGGCAAAGACAACTCCAAGAGTTTTGATAAAGCGTATTCAATTCCCATCCTCCTTTTTCTAAGGATTTCCACCTCTTCACAAGACTTCTCAATTATAATCCTTTGTTCAACAATTTTATATAAACCTTTTCTCCTACTCAAGTCATAAATGGGAGGGTAAGAAAAATTTACCTCCACATTGCTTTCCATCTTGTTGGGAGAAGGTTCTTCATGCTCAAAGGATTCTTCACCACTAAGGTTTGATGCTTGATCTTCATCACCAAGGGAACTCACTTCTTGCTCTATCCCATCCAAATCTTCATATGGAATATGTCTTGGAAGGTGTGCACTTTCCTCCTCGACATCAAATTCAATCTTCTTGGATGGATTTTCTATGATTTTAGCTTCCCATGGAGGTTCCGCATCTCCTAGGTCTTCAACCACTTCTTCCTCTTCTTCAATAATCATAGGCTTCTCCAATTGTTCTAACACAAAGTAGCATTCCTCCTTTTCCACCGGAGTTTTCAATCTCCCCTTCATGCTATGTTCCTCTTTAGATTCTCCGCATGTAGCCATGGGAGTTCCTTGAGTGTCCAAAAGTTGGGATGCTAGCCGGTTTACCACCTCATCCAAGGCGGTCATGAATTGTTGCACATCCCTTGTCATCTCCTCTTGTCCTTGAAGAAGAACATCGAGGGTTTCATCCATTAGAGGTTGGGGTGGATGGGAGGGTTCATCATATTGGAGAAAGTGTTCATTATAGGAAGGTGGTTCTTCTTGGTAAGGTGGTGGTGTGTATTGAGGTGGTTCTTGGGAGTAGTAATCTTGAAATTGTGATTCCATGTATGGCTCATATGGTTCAAAAGGAGGTTGGTATGGCGGGTAAGGATCATGGTCATATGGAGGTATTTGTTGGAAATAGGCTTGTGAGTGTGGTTGAAGGTTATGTTGAGGGCATGGCTCATGGGCATATGGTGGTGGTTCTTGAAAGTCACAAGGGAGTTCACCATGGCCGTTAGATTGATATGCATCAAAGAATGGCTCTTCTTCATAGTGTATTGGTGGAGGTTGTTGCCATGAGGATTGATCATATGCATATGGCTCCTCCCACCTTTGGTCATCCCATTCTTGATACACATCTTCATTGTAGCTCCCATCACCTACAACATAGTTGTAATCACACTCATAGCCAAAGTGAGAATTCATAGTGAAAAGTAAAAATAGGAAGCAAAAGCTAACAAGAAATAATGAAACAAAGTCCTAGAACTAGCAAAAACTAACAAGCAATCCAAAAATCAAGCTATTCACAATATTCACATATATACAATAACCAATAACATAACACCATTGCAACACCCCGGCAACGGCGCCATTTTGATGAATGGATTTTTGACGGTTTAGAATTTCACAAATGAATTCTCGTTGCAAGTATAGTTTCTAAACCAATCACTAATCCTTTCATACAAAAAGTTGTTTGTCACTAAAACAAACCCCTAAAATTTATAAACCGAAGTATTCAAACCTCGGGTCGTTCTCCCTAGGAATTGTAATGAAGTGTCTTGTTATTGGTTGTGAATTATATTTGGGGTTTTTAAGCTTTTGGACAAGAAATATAAATGGAAAAGAAAATAAACTAACAACTAACAAATCTCTTGGCAAGATATGAGAACTAGAAGTCCTATCCTAGTTATCCCTCTCAATTGTGATGAGAATTGTTCATTGCTACCACTTAGTTAACCCTTACTAAAGAAAGGAAAGTCAAATGGATGAATTGACTTGAGTCACAAGTCCTAGCCAACTTCCAAGGAAAGACTAGCTTTAGTGCACTCCAAACCAATTAGCAATCTCTCCAATTATCAATCAACAAAGGAATTAGATAACTCAAGTGTCACTAATTACTCTACCTAGGCCAAGAGGAACAAAATCTACACTAAAACTAAAAGATGCATTTCAACAAACACATAGAGTGCAATAGAAGTAAACATTATTAATTGCAAGAATTAAAGGAATCTACAAATACAAAGGCAAGAGATCAACAATAGAAAAGCAAAGAAGAACAATTATTATGAATTACCTCTTATTGAATTGGAAGAAAGTAGAAGGAACAATACTAGATCTACAACAAAATATAAGAACAACATAAAGGAAATTACAATAAAAGAATAGAAGAAGATTGAATGTAGCAACAAAGAATTGAGAGATAGAAGGAGATGAAAGTATGAATTAAAATCTAGATCTAAGATTATTGAACTAAACCTAATCCTAATTCTAGAGAGAAGTGAGAGCTTCTCTCTCTAGAAACTAACTCTCACTACTAAACTAAGCTAAAACTAAACTAATGGTAACTAACATCTAAAGTATGAAAAGTATGAAAAGTCTCCTGATTCCCCTTCAATCCTTGGCTTAAATAGCATCGTAAATGAGTTGGATTGGGCCCACAAGGCTTTAGAATTCGTTGGCCACGTTTTGCTTTAAGTGAACTAGGTGGCAGCAACAGCGCGTGCGCGTACTTTGCGCGTGCGCGCCACCATACGTGTAGCAACTATGGCAAATCTTATATCGTTTCGAAGCTCCGGATGTTACCTTTCCAACCCAACTGGAACCGCATCAATTGGACCTCTGTAGCTCAAGTTATGGCCGATTAAGTGCGAAGAGGTCGGCTTGACAGCTTTCCGGTTCTTCCATTTCTTCATGAGTTCTCCAACTTTTCATGCTTTCTTTCTTCATTCCCTTGATCCAATCTTTCCCTCCTAAACCTTAAATCACTTAACAAACATATCAAGGCATCTAATAGAATCAAGGTGAATTAAATTTAGCTATTTTGAGTCCAAAAAAGCATGTTTTCACATTCAAGCACAATTAAAGGAGAATATACAAAACCATGCTATTTCTTGAATAAATATGGGTAAAAGGTGATAAAATCCCCAAAAATCAATACAAGATAAACCGTCAAATTAGGGTTTGTCAACAACCCCCACCAATGCACTATGAACAAGAGCCATTCTATGATGCATATCAATCTAATGGTTATGGTGAATCTCCTTGTGACTTTCAAGAACCACCACCATATGCCTATGAGCCATATCCTCAACATAATCCTCACACATACTCACAAGCCTCTTTTCACCAAACACCTCCATATGACCTTGACCCATATCTACCATACCAACCACCTCTTGAACCATATGAGCCATACATAGAACCACTGACGTTGGGATTTTTGTCAGTAAAGAATTTTATAAAAACAGTCGTGTTGTAGATATAGTCTCTAAACTAACAGAAATCCCTTCGTACAAACGTTTTGGTTGTCATAAGTAATAAACCCCTAAATAAATTGATAACCGAAGTATTTAAACCTCGGGTCGTCTTCTCAAGGAACTGCATGGAAGTATGTTCTTATTATTGGTTATGAAGATTGTAAATTGGGGTTTTGAAGGTAGGGAGCAAGTAATTTAAATTTCAATTAAAATAAATAGAAGACTGTAAAGTAAATAAATAACTGTAAAATACACTTTTGGCAAGGTATGAGAAATTAGAAGTCCTATCCTAGTTACCCTTATCAATGATGATGAAAATTAAATCTTAATTCTACTTAGTTAACCTTTGCTAGAGCAAGGAAAGGTCAAGTGACTAATTAGTTAGATCCTCAAATCCTAGTTAATCCCTAAGGAAAGATTGGGATTATTGAAGTTCAATTCAATTAGCAAAGATAACGATTATCAATCATGTTTGAGTTTGATAACTCCTGAGTTACTGATTTCTTAACCAAGACCAAAAAGGGAAAAAGTAAATCTACTGGAATAAAAATGTCTTCAGATTGGGGATAAAAGTAACATAAATAAAAGAGAGCAATATTAAACTGAAATACCTCAAATAACATCAATTCAAAGAGTAATCTGTAACATGGAAGAATTCATAAATAAAATTGAGAAAATAATAAAAAGGAATATTGAACCTAATAAAGAGGTAATCCGGAAAGCGAATAAAATCCTAAATCTAAATCCTAATCCTAAAGAGAGAGGAGAGAACCTCTCTCAAAAATAAATCTAAATCATGGAAAACTAATTAATTGGAGACTCTCCCTGAATGGATGCATTCCCCAACTTCATAACCTCTGGTCTATGCCTTCTGGACTTGGATTTGGGCCAAAAAGGGCTTCAGAATTCGCTATAAGCGTTTTCTACAATTTCTGGTGCGTGGCCTCTGTCACGCGTCCGCGTGGGTCATGCGGTCGCGTCATTTGGAGTTTTCCTTATCACGCGGTCGCGTCAGTCATGCGGCCGCATCATGTGCGTTCTGCTTGTGGCGCGCGATCGCGTCGCTGTTGATTCGTGCTGGCATGCGGCCGCGTCGCCCATGCGATCACGTGGATGCCAGTTTCTTCAAAAACTCTGTTTGGTTCTTTCCTTCCAATTTTGTATGTTTCCTTTCCATCCTTTAAGTTATTCCTGCCTTAAAAGATCTGAAACTACTCAACACACGAATCACGGCATCGAATGGAAATAAAGGGTAATCAAAATAATTATTTTTAGCATAGGAAACATGTTTTTCACATACATCACATAATAAGGAAGGAAAAGTAAAACCATGCAATTAATATGAATAAGTGGGTGAAGAATTGAATAAATCACTCAGATTAAGCACAAAATATATCATAAAATATGAGTTTATCACCTCCCCACACTTAAACAATAGCATGTCCTCATGCTAAATCCAAGATAAAGAGTAAGTTAAGGTTAAAGTGGTGGAATGTCATGCAATGCAATCTAATCTAAATGCAACTACCTAAATGAATCATGCAATTCTAAAATTTTATTCACTTGTATATAAAGCTTACATGTAGTTGAATTAATTCACATTCTCAAGGAATCATATATATAGCCAAGACTTAGATAGTGATAAAGTACCTTTACAATTGAGATGGGAGAAAAGCATTTTATAAACTTGCAAGACAATTTATAATTTAAGCAGAGATATATGTTAATGAGCTATTGAACCCTCACTAAATTTTGTGTTTACTCTCTAGTCACTCAGTGTTTATTGGGTTAATCACTCTATTCTTCTTTTTATCCTTACTTTCTATAACTTTGTTCTTCATCTAACCAATCAACAATTATAGAATATAGACATACCAAAGTCATGAGGTCTTTAATTAAGGTTGTATTGGGGCCAAGGTAAAGGTAAGGGTATATGTATAAGGCTAAGTGAGCTAATTAAGTGAATCCTTGATTAGTCTAAGATCTCACCTAACATACATACTTTGTAAAGCAAAATTTCTTTACCTATTTTTCCACTTTTTCCCACTTTTGATGTTACATACTCAAACTTTAACTTTCGTCCCATGTGCATTTATTTTGCATTTGAGGAATTCTTTTGTATCCCCTTTATTCAAATACTGAAAAATAACACATTTTTTTATTGCACATGGTAATTCAATTATTTGATTTTACCTGAGCATGCTTCCCAAAATTTTTATTTGAACAATTTTATTCTTTTCAACTTTTCTACCCTTTTTTTATCATCCATGTTCCCAATAGGTTTCCCACACTTAAACAATTACACACTTTCTATCTTAAGCTAACCAAGGATTCAACTTGGGATTTTTATTTTGTTTTTCTGCTTAAGGCTAGTATTGTGGTTTATAGAATAAGAGGGGATTTAAAGGCTCAAGGGGGTTAACAAGGGTGATGTAAAAGGTAGGCTAATTTGGGATAAGTGAGCTAAAATTAAACAATGGCCTCAATCACTCTCTTGGTATGTATTTCTATTCTATAATCGGACATATAGATTAAAACAAAGTAAAGAACACCAGAATAAAGAAGAAGGGCGGAACACACAGGAATAAAATTTATGGTTTGAATGTAACCATACAATTAAGCTCAAAACTCACATGCTGTGTATTCTCTAGCTCAAAAATCATATATCGGTTATGTATGTCATGCAAGTAAAATTAAAAGTTCCCATTATTCTCAATGTAAAACTTAAGGTGGCTTTAAAGTTCAAGTGTTCCTCCTTGATGAAATGTTGTTAACTAACTAACATGTAATGCTATATACACAAGGTGTGTGGATTGTTTTTATTATGTTCAAGTTCCTAGTTTACTTCCTTTTTATATTTTCAATATAAACTAAGCTATCTTATGCTAAAAAGGGTAAATTATACTAATTAATCCACAATTTCTATACTAATAAGTTAGAATTGCAACTAAACTAAATCGCTAAAATATGAACTAAAGTGCAAAATGCAGAAAATAGAGCATAAATACATGAAAATAGCAATGTATAAGTATTGGGAAAATAAAAATAAAGATAAAGAGAAAAATACAGAAAAATAGCAAAATAAAATGAAAGAGTCTGTAGTGGTTCACCAAAAAAATATGCCAGATATGGCGACCTCCCCACACTTAAAATGAAGCATCGTCCCTGATGCTCACTCAAGCAGGGTGTGAAGGGGTGTCATCACTGGAAGGGTGGGTAGCTAGAGTCTTTGTGGTGGTGGTCTAAGGATCTGCCTGCTGCAGAGGAGGTGCTGACTGAATAGGGATATCTGGGTCTACAGCCTGAATCTGAGGTAGAGCCTCCTGATGTGATGCAGTCTGCTCTGTGCCTGCCTGCACAGCCTCGCTCTGTGGATGGGTCTCTGCCTCATTATCTGCCTCCTCCTCAGATAGTGTGTCAGGCTATGAGGGAATGTCACCGCCAGATCGGATCATCAGCTTCAGGTGCTCATAGCGTCGCTTGTTGCGACGCTCCATCTGGTCGAGCCACCGAAACAGGCGGTGTACTAGGTGATAAACTGGCTCTGAGGTAGGTGGAGGTGCAGTGGTGGTGGCAGGGGTAGCTGGGGCAGCTATGGAAGAAGAGGGGCCGGCAGATGGTGTGGCTGTCTCATCAGTAGCAGTGAGGAATGGAGGTCTGTAGCCCAAAGCCAGAAAGTTCCTGCTGTGAGGGATAATCTTTCTGTATTCTGTAGCAGGTGACTTTTCATCAGCATCCTCCCAAGGCACGTCAGCTTGACGGCCTAGTTGTGTAATCAGATAAGGAAAGAGAAGAGTTCCTCGGACGTGGACCCTGGCCATGTGGTACCGGATAAAGCGTGGCAGGTACAGGTCCTTACCCTCCATCACACACCATAGGAGGGTGATCATAGCGGCGGGTATCTCTGTCTCATAGGTACTCGGCATGACAAAATTGCTCAGGATCTGGTGCCATAGTCGAGCCTCATCATTTAAGTAAATCCGCTTGATTCCCTTTGGCATGCTGGTGTTCTGGCCCATGATCCATGGAACGGTCGGGTCAAGGGCTATCCTGGCCTTGACTGCATCCTAATCAAACTTCATGAAGCGCATATCCTCCTCAGCTTTTTTATAACCATCCAGCTGATCAGATTTAGGCAGAAGCTTCAGAACATCCTCTATGGCCTCTTCAGTGACCAGAATCTGCTTCCCTCTTAGGTTCACTGCATCTAGGGAAGTCTTGAAGGAATTGCAGTAGAATTTCCTTACCCAAGATGCATTGACCTCAGTCAGATTTCTTTCCAGGAAGAACCAGCCTCTTTGTTTGATTTGCTCAGAGGTGTATTGCTGGAGTTCTTCTGGGATTTTCAAAGTCCTCTCCAGGTACAGGTTCCTGGAGGTTGCAAACACCGGATACTTCAGCTCACAGTATCGGTTTGCAAACTTTGCTGGATCAGTAGCAGGGAGTAGCTGGTTGGCCTTCTCCTGCGGGGTAAAATGTTTCTCCCGCCAGGAGTCATCGTGCATGATATCCATGATGGACATAGAGGATTCTCCTCTTTTACGTTTGCCAGTAGTAGCCTTTGCTATTCCTTTTCTTTGGCTGGCAGACATCCTGAAAAACAGAAAATCAGGATATAATAAAAACAGGAAAAATAAATAGGCAAATAATCAAAAGAAACACAAAGTGGCAAAGGAGCAATAGGATAATGAAAATGAGTTAAGTAAATGTGCATTAAGGATTGTATAGGAGTTAAAAGTCCAAAAAGAAGAATTCACAATCCAAAATGTAATGGAAGTCATGTTAATTAGGAAAATTAACATTATACCTTGGTTAGAAGGTTAAAAGAAAGTGAAAAACCAAAAGAGATATTGTGAAAGATTAGGTTGGTTAGAATTGAAAAAGAGTTTAGGAAGTTAAAATTAGGGAGTTAGTAAAAAGTGGTTTAAGGAAAGTGGCATAATGGTCATATTCCAAGTAACAGGCAATCACAATAAGAAGAGATAGGTAACTCATATCCAAACAAGGAAATTAGGTTGATGATGATTCAGATAGATATAGAAATAGCAAAAATTGGAATCTAATCATCAAAAATGTAGATTATGAACCAGGAAATCAAAGAGAATAGGAAAGCTTGCCCTGGCAATCATTAATCGTGCTGGTAAAAGCAGAGTAAAGCAGAGTTTAAATAGCCAAAACCAAAATATGAATGCAAGTCAAAAACAGTTTATAAAAATTTGGGCAGCATTCCGGTTAAAATTGGATTGTCCCGGAAAATAAACAGCAATCAGAATAGTTCATATGAATAAAAAATACAGCTGTAATTACATATAGGGAATAGGAACATGAAAAAGCAGTGTAAAGAGTAGCATAAAACAGTAAATTTCAGCATATGAATAATACGAACATCACAGCAACAGCAGAACTGCGAATTGATATAACAAGAAACACGAACAGCGCAATTAAACAGGCCTAAATCCACTAACCACATCCTAGGCTACCTACTACAACATGCATATCTAACTAGCCTAAATATGAACATAAACAGAAAAATATGAATTAACTACGAATGGATAGAAGGGTGGCGTTCGTTGGAACCTAGTAAGCGAATTAAGGAGAGTGGGGCAGAGAGGTGGCTGGGGGATGGTGGCGGTGGCGTCTGGCGCGGCGGAGGCGGGTGCTGTTTGGAGGCAGGGGATTCGGGAAGGGAGCAGAATTGCAAAAATTATAAAACAAGAAACACGAACAGCGCAATTAATCAGGCCTAAATCCACTAACCACATCCTAGGCTACCTAACAACCTAAAATCCACTACAACATGCATCTCTAACTAGCCTAATGATGAACAAAATCAGAAAAAATATGGAGTTAACTACGAATGATAGAAGGGTGGCGTTAAGCGGAACCTGGAAAGTGCAGGAAAAAAAAGTGGGGTAGAGAGGTAGCTGGGAGATGGTGGTGGCGGCGTCCGACGCGGCGGTTGGGGGTGGCGCGGCGGCGGCGGGTACTGTTCGGAGGCAGGGGCTTCGGGAAGGGTAATGGGGGTAGGGGAAAGGGAAGGAAGGGAAGGGGGCGTGGGTGGCGGATGGGGGCGCGGCGGTGACGGCGGCGCGGTGGGGTGGTGATCGCGGAGGGGGCAGTGGCGGTGGAGGGAGGAGGAAGAAGGAAGAAAAAGAAAGAAGGGGAAGGAGGAAGGGGGTGGCGTGGCGGCGGGGTCTGGGTGGTCAGCGGGGTGGCGGCGGTCAGTGATGGTGGCTGGGTGGTGGTTGGGTGGTTGGAGAAGAAGAGAGGAAGGAGAAGGATTTGGGGGGGGGGGAATGGTAGGGTTCGCGTGACTGGGGGGGTTATGAAATTTGAATCCACGCGATCGCGTGGGGCACGCGGTCGCGTGGTTAGGCTGAAATGGTGGTTGACGCGATCGCGTGGGGCACGCGGTCGCATGGAATGGATTAGGGAGCGAAGGACGCAATCGCCTGAGGCATGCGATCGCGTCGCTGGAAATTGTGCTAAATGCACGATTCCAGCGTCGTTTCAGCGCAACTCTCTGTCTCCTTTTTGGGGTGTTGTGCAATCCATGCGACGCGATCACGTCGCTCACGCTGTCGCGTAGGATTGACATTGTGTAAGTGACGCGATCGCGTCAG
The DNA here is from genome assembly GCF_000816755.2 of Arachis ipaensis. NCBI lineage: Eukaryota > Viridiplantae > Streptophyta > Magnoliopsida > Fabales > Fabaceae > Arachis > Arachis ipaensis. Next base: position 99,952,834 of record NC_029790.2, on the reverse strand, counting down.
GGACGCGACCGCGTGGGCGTTTTGTGCAAAACGCACAATGGCCGCACAATTCCAGCTTAACTTTCTGGACGTTGGATGTTTGCGCCGATCTCCAGATCACGCGGCCGCGTGAATGATGCGGACGCGTGGGGAGTGTTTTCGCAACTTGACGCGATCGCATGAATGATGTGGTCGCGTCGCGCACCCCTTTTTTTTTATGCAGTATGCAGAATGCAATGCTTAATATGAAGGCTATGCAAAACTCCAGGTTCAATATAATAAAATAAAATAAAACTTGAAAACAAGTAAAACTGAATAAAAAATGAAAAAGGAATGATCATACCATGGTGGGTTGTCTCCCACCTAGCACTTTTAGTTAAAGTCCTTAAGTTGGACATTGGATGAGCTTCCTGTTATGGTGGCTTATGCTTAAATTCATCCAGAAATCTCCACTAATGCTTGGAATGCCAATAGCCTCCGGGGTCCCAAACTAGGCATGTAAAGCTTCTGAGCAGCTTCAAATAGATTCTCAGGCTCCCGGGGTGACGAGTGTCAGAATAGATTCCAGGATCCCAAACTTGGCTTTTAAATCCGCCTTCGTCTTGATCTATATTTTTCCATCTAGGCGATTTAGAAATTAGATTCTCACCAGAATAACCAAACGTTTCCCGAGATCCATTCGATTGATTATGATGCCAATCCGTGCACTTTAAGTTGAAGCGTGGAACCTTATTGAACCTTGTGCACCAGCTCTGAGTACGAGCCATTTCCCTTTTACTTTTAAAGCCGCAGAGAGCTCTAAGCTGGCCATCTGTTTCAAGCAAACCATATTCTAGTGGAAAAATAAAGCTAAAGGTTAAGGATTGTACCCACTTGAAGCTTGTATTGGGTGGTAATGGCCTTGGGATAGGTGTTTCCAGTGGTTCTGTGAGCTTTACACCCTTGTGCTCTTCTGTGAATTTCTCCACTTCTTTGCAGAATTCTTCAAATGCAACTTCTTCCTGATCAAAGTCTTCTATGTCTTCCTCATCACTCAAGTCATAAGCGGGAGGTTGGGAGAAGTCTACCTCCGCATCATCTTCGTATTCACTTGGGGAAGGTTCTTCGATCTCAGAGAATTCACTTCCGGATGCAAGTTCATTACTAGGAGAACTTGACTTGTGACTATCATCATCAAGAAAACTTGCTTCTTGGATTATTCCGTCTAGTTCTTCATAAAAGACTTGCTCTGGGGGTTGTCTACTATCGTCCTTAGCATTAGTTGTAACATCCTTGACAGAGTTCTCCACAACTCTGGATTCCCATGGAAGTTCAGCGTCTCCTAAGTCTTCAACCAACTCTTCTTCTTGTATAATGACAGCTTCCTCTACTTGTTCCAGTATGAAGTCATGCCTTGTTCTGTCCACTGGAGTTTCTAGTATCTCCTTCATGCTACGCTCATCGTTAGATTGTCCACATGGGGCTGTGGAGGGTCCTTGAATATTCGAACGTCTGGAATATAATTGACTTATTGCTTGCTCTAGTTAATGAAGGGTTGTTTGAAGTTGATCTACTGTTTCCTTGAGGCAAACTTCTGATTCTCGGGATGATGGATTTGGACGTGGTACATTGGAAAGTGGTGATGTTTGGGAGTAATTGGATTGGGATCGGGGTAAATGAGGATCGTATGGTGGCGAATGGTGAAAAGAAGCTTGTGAGTGTGGTGGTTCGAAGTTATCTTGAGAGGATGGCCTATAAGCACAGAGTGGGACTTGTTGGTAACTACGAGGTTGTCCACCATGTCTATTTGCTTGGTATGCATTGTAGAATGGTCTTTGTCCATGACATCTTGGAGGGTGTTGTTGCCTAAAGGGTTGATCAGATCCTCTTGGCTCCATCCGTCTTTGATTGCTCTGACCTTGATGCATGTTCATGTTATAACTTTCACTCCTTTCAACAATATTAGAACCAAACTCAAAGCGACAGGGGTGAGAATTCATAGTAGCTAATGGGAATAAAAAGGGAAAATAAAGACAAATGAACAAGTAAAAGAAAAATATTTACAACAACCAATAATAAGGCACACAATTGCAGTTCCCCGGCAACGGCGCCATTTTGACGTTGGGATTTTTGCCAGTAAAGAATTTTATAAAAACAGTCGTGTTGTAGATATAGTCTCTAAACCAACAAAAATCCCTTCGTACAAACGTTTTGGTTGTCACAAGTAACAAACCCCTAAATAAATTGATAACCGAGGTATTTAAACCTCGGGTCGTCTTCTCAAGGAACTGCAGGGAAGTATGTTCTTATTATTGGTTATGAAGATTGTAAATTGGGGTTTTGAAGGTAGGGAGCAAGTAATTTAAATTTCAATTGAGATAAATAGAAGAATGTAAAGTAAATAAATAACTATAAAATACACTTTTGGCAAGGTATGAGAAATTAGAAGTCCTATCCTAGTTACCCTTATCAATGATGATGAAAATTGAATCTTAATTCCACTTAGTTAACCTTTGCTATTGCAAGGGAAGGTCAAGTGACTAATTAGTTAGATCCTCAAATCCTAGTTAATCCCTAAGGAAAGATTGGGATTATTGAAGTTCAATTCAATTAGCAAAGATAACGATTATCAATCATGTTTGAGTTTGATAACTCCTGAGTTACTGATTTCTTAACCAAGACCAAAAAGGGAAAAAGTAAATCTACTGGAATAAAAATGTCTTCAGATTGGGGATAAAAGTAACATAAATAAAAGAGAGCAATATTAAACTGAAATACCTCAAATAACATTAATTCAAAGAGTAATCTGTAACATGGAAGAATTCATAAATAAAATTGAGAAAATAATAAAAAGGAATATTGAACCTGATAAAGAGGTAATCCGGAAAGCGAATAAAATCCTAAATCTAAATCCTAATCCTAAAGTGAGAGGAGAGAACCTCTCTCAAAACTAAATCTAAATCATGGAAAACTAACTAATTGGAGACTCTCCCTGAATGGATGCATTCCCCCACTTCATAACCTCTGGTCTATGCCTTCTGGACTTGGATTTGGGCCAAAAAGGGCTTCAGAATTCGCTATGAGCGTTTTCTGCAATTTCTGGTGCGTGGCCTCTGTAACGCGTCCGCGTGGGTCACGCGGTCGCGTCAGTTGGAGTTTTTCTTATCACACGGTCGCGTCAGTCATGCGGCCGCATCATGTGCGTTCTGCTTGTGGCGCGCGATCGCGTCAGTCACGCGGTCGCGTCACTGTTGATTCGTGCTGGCATGCGGCCGAGTCGCCCATGCGATCGCGTGGATGCCAGTTTCTTCAAAAACTCCGTTTGGTGCTTTCCTTCCAATTTTGTAGGTTTCCTTTCCATCCTTTAAGTCATTCCTGCCTTAGAAGATCTGAAACTACTCAACACACAAATCACGGCATCGAATGGAAATAAAGGGTAATCAAAATAATTATTTTTAGCATAGGAAAAATGTTTTTCACATACATCACATAATAAGGAAGGGAAAGTAAAACAATGCAATTAATATGAATAAGTGGGTGAAGGATTTAATAGATCACTCAGATTAAGCACAAAATATATCATAAAATATGGGTTTATCAACCACCATTCTAATACCAATACTCTTAAGAACCACCTCAATATACACCACCACATTCTTATCATAATGAACCACCTTCCTATCATGAACCCCTTCTCCAAAATGATGAACCCTCCTACCCACCCCAATCCTCAAAGGATGAAACCCTTGGCCTTATACTTCAAGGGCAAAGAGAAATGTAAAGGGAGACACTAGAAGTTATGGCTACCTTGACCGAGGTAGTGAGCCGGTTAGCCTCCCAATGCTTGAGCACTCAAAGCACTCCCATGGTCATATGTGGAAAATCAACTGACGAGCATAGCATGAAGGAGAGATTGGAAACCCCGGTAGAGAATGGGGGATGTTGCTTTGTTTTGGAACAATTGGAGGAGCCTATGATGATTGAAGAGAAGGAAGAAGTGGTTGAAGACCTAGGAGATGCGGAACCTCTGACGTTAGGATTTTTGCCAGTAAAGAATTTTATAAAAATAGTCGCGCTGTAGGTATAGTTTCTAAACCAACAGAAATCCCTTCGTACAAATGTTTTGGTTGTCACAAGTAACAAACCCCTAAATAAATTGATAATCGAAGTATTTAAACCTCGGGTCGTCTTCTTAAGGAACTGCAGGGAAGTATGTTCTTATTATCGGTTATGGAGATTGTAAATCGGGGTTTTGAAAATGAGGAGCAAGTAATTTAAATTGAAATTGAAATAAGTAAAAGACTGTAAAGTAAATAAATAACTATAGAATAAACTTTTGGCAAGGTATGAGAAATTAGAAGTCCTATCCTAGTTATCCTTATCAATGATGATGAAGATTGAATCTTAATTCCACTCAGTTAGTCTTTACTTAAAGTAAAGAAAAGTCAAGTGACTAATTAGTTAGATCCTCAAATCCTAGTTAATCCCTAAGGAAAGATTGGGATTGTTGAAGTTCAATTCAATTAGCAAAGAGAACAATTATCAATCATGTTTGAGTTTGATAACTCCTGAGTTACTGATTTCTTAACCAAGACCAAAAAAGGAAAAAGTAAATCTACCGGAATAAAAATGTCTTCAGATTGGAAGCAACAGTAATATAAATAAAGGAGAGCAATAATAAACTGAAATACCTCAATTAACATTAATCCAAAAGAGTAATCTGTAACATAGAAGAATTCATAAATTAAATTGAAAAGATAAATAAAAAGGAATGTTGAACCTGATAAAAAGATAATCCTGAAAGCGAATAAAATCCTAAATCTAAATCCTAATCCTAAAGAGAGAGGAGAGAACCTCCCTCAAAACTACATCTAAATCATGAATAGTAACTAATTGGAGACTCTCCCTCTGAATGGATGTATTTCCCCACATCATAACCTCTGATATGTGCCTTCTGGACTTGGATTTGGGCCAAAAAAGGCTTCAGAAATCGCTGGGAGCGTTTTCTGTAATTTCTGGTGCGTGGCCTCTATCACGCGGCCGCGTGGGTCACGCGGTCGCGTCAATTGGAGTTTTCCTTGTCGCGCGGTCGCATCAGTCATGTGTCCGCGTCATATGCGTTTCGCTTAAGGCGCGCGATCACGTCAAGCACGCGGTCGCGTCGCTGTTAATTCGCGCTGGCATGCGGCCGCGTCGTCCATGCGATCGCGTCGCTGCCTGTTTCTTCAAAAACTCTGTTTTATGCTTTCCTTCCAATTTTGTATGTTTCCTTCCCATCCTTTAAGTCATTCCTGCCTTAGAAGATCTGAAATTACTCAACACACGAGTCACGGCATCGGATGGTAATAAAGGGAAATTAAAATAACTACTTTTAAAGCATAGGAAACATGTTTTTTACATACATCACATAATAAGGAAGGGAAAGTAAAACCATGCAATTAATATGAATAAGTGGGTGAAGGATTGAATAAATCACTCAAATTAGGCACAGAATATATCATAAAATATGGGTTTATCAACCTCCCCACACTTAAACAATAGCATGTCCTCATGCTAAATCCAAGATAAAGAGTAAGGTAAGGTTGAAGTGGTGGAATCTCATGCAATGCAATCTATTCTAAATGCAACTACCTAAATGCATCATGCAATTCTAATTATTTTTATTCACTTGTATATAAAGCTCACATGTAGTTGAATTAATTCACATTTCTCAAGGAATCATATATATAGCCAGATCTCAGATAAAGATAAAGCACTTTTACAATTGAGATAGGAAAATATTTTATAAACTTGTAAGACGATTAATAATTCAAGCAGAGATATATGTTAATGAGCTATTGAACCCTCACTGGATTTTGTTTTTACTCTCTGGTCACTCAGTGTTTATTGGGTTAATTACTCTATTCTTCTTTTTATCCTTACTTTCTATAACTTTGTTCTTCATCTAACCAATCAACAATTATAGAATATAGGCATACAAAAGTCATGAGGTCTTTAACTAAGTTTGTAATGGGGCCAAGGTAAAGGTAAGGGTATATGTATAAGGCTAAGTGAGCTAATTGACCGAATCCTTGATTAGTCTAAGATCTCACCTAACATACATAACTTGTAAAGCAAAGCTTCTTTACCTTTTTTCCCATATTTTTTCCACTTTTGATGTTACATGCTCATGCATTAGTTTTAATTTTGTCCCATGTGCATTGCTTTATTTTGCATTTGGGGAATTCTTTTGTATCCCCTTTATTCAAATACTGAATATATATATATTTTTAATGCACATGGTAATTCAATTATTTTGATTTCACATGAGCATGCTTCCCAAAAAATTTTTATTTTGAATTATTTTATTCTTTTCAACTTTCTACCCTTTGTTTTTATCATCCATGTTCCCAAAAGGTTTTCCACACTTAAACAATTACACAATTTCTATCTTAAGCTAATCAAGGATTCAACTTAGGATTTTTATTTTGTTTTTCTGCTTAAGGCTAGTAATGTGGTTTGTAGAATATGAGGGGATTTAAAGGCTCAAGGGGGCTAACAAGGGTGATGTAAAAGGTAGGCTAATTTGGGATAAGTGAGCTAAAATCAACAATGGCCTCAATCACTCTCTTGGTATGTATTTCTATTCTATAATCGGATATATAGATTAAAACAAAGTAAAGAACACCAGAATAAATAAGAAGGGTGGAACACAAAGGAATAAAAATTATGGTTTGAATGTAACCATACAATTAAGCTCAAAACTTACAGGCTGTATGTTCTCTAACTCAGAAATCATATATCAGTTATATATGTCATGCAAGTAAAAATCAAGAGTTCCCATTATTCTCAATGTAAAATTTATTTTGAGTGGCTTTAAAGTTTGTGTTTCTCCTTGATGAAATGTTGTTAACTAACTAACATGGAATGTTATATATACAAGGTGTGGGTTGTTTCTATTATGTTCAAGTCTCCAGTTTACTTCCTTTTTATATTTTCAAATTAAACTAAGTTATCTTATGCTAAAAAAAAGGGTAAACTACACTAATCAATCCACAATTTCTATAACTAATAAGTTAGAATTGCAACTAAACTAAATAGCTAAAATATGAACTAAGGTGCAACATGCAGCAATAAAGTCAAAATACATGAAAATAGCAGTGTATAAGTGCTGAGAAAATAAAAATAAAAATAAAAGAGAAAAATACAGAAAAATAGCAAAATAAAATGAAAGAGTCTGTATTTGGTTCACCAAAAAAAAATGCTAGAGATGGCGACCTCCCCACACTTAAAATGAAGCATCGTCCCTGATGCTCACTCAAGCAGTGTGTGAAGGGGTGTCATCACCGGAAGGGTGGGTAGCTGGAGTCTCTGTGGTGGTGGTCTGAGGGTCTGCCTGCTGCAGAGGAGGTGCTGACTGAATAGGGATCTCAGGGTCAGAAACCTGAATCTGATGCGGGGCCTCCTGCTATGATGCAGCCTGCTCTGTGCCTGCCTGCTCAGCCTTTCTCTAGGGGTGGGTATCTGCCTCGTGATCATCTGCCTCCTCCTCAGATGGCTCTGATGGTGTGTCAGGCTCGGAGGGGATATCGCCAGATTGTATCATCAGCTTCAGGTGCTCATAGCGTCGCTTGCTGCGACGCTCAGCTCTCTCATATCGGTGCCGGTTGCGGCGCTCTATCTGGTCTAGCTATCGATACAGGCGGTGCACTAGGTGATAAACCGGCTCTGAGGCAGGTAGAGGTGCAGTGGTGGTAGCAGGGGTAGCTGTGGAGGAAGAGGGAGAAAGAAGAAGAAAGAGGGGGAGAATGGGGGAGGGGTGGTGGTGGGGTGAGGTCTGGGGGGTGGTTGGCGGTGCGGCGGCGGCGTAGGGTGGCTGGGTGGTGGTTGGAAGTTGTGGGTGGTGGTGTGGAGAGAAGAGAGGAAGGAGAGGGGGATGGGGGGCGCGAATGGGTAGGGTTTCGCGTGGTTGAGGGTTATTAAATTTGAATCCACGCGATCGCATGGGGCACGCGGTCGCGTGGCCGGGGTGAAATGGGGGTCGACGCGATCGCGTGGATGGCGCGATCGCGTGGAATGGGTAAATTATGAATGACGCAGTCGCGTGAGGCATGCGACCGCGTCGCTGGAAATTGTGCTAAATGCACAATTCCAGCGTCGTTTCAGTGCAACTCTCTGTCTCCTCTGGGGTGGTGGTGCAATCCATGCGACCCGATCGCGTCACTCACACTGTCGCGTGGGATTGGTGTTGTGCAAGTGACGCGATCGCGTCAGGGACGTGACCGCGTGGGTCGTTTTGTGTGAAACGCACAATGGCCGCACGATTCTAGCCTAACTCTCTGGACGTTGGGGATTTACGCCGATCTCAAGATCACACGGCCGCGTGAATGACGCGGACGCGTGGGTAGTGTTTTTCGAAAGTGACGCGATCGCATGAGTGATGCGGTCGCGTCGTGCACCCCTTTTTTTTATATGCAGGTATGCAAGTATGCAGTATGCAATGCAAATGAATAGTATTCAGGTTCAATTTGAAAAAGGAAATTAAAAAATAAAAATAAATAACACGAAATAAAGCTGAAAAACAAATGATCATACCATGGTGGGTTGTCTCCCACCTAGCACTTTTAGTTAAAGTCCTTAAGTTGGACATTGGATGAGCTTCCTGTTATGGTGGCTTGCACTTAAATTCATCCAGAAATCTCCACCAATGTTTGGAATGCCAATAGCCTTCGGGGTCCCAAACTAGGCATGTGAAGCTTCTGAGCAGCTTCAAACATATTCTCAGGCTCCCGGGGTGACAAATGTCAGAATAGATTCCAGGATCCCAAACCTTGCTTTTAAATCCACCTTCATCTTGATCTATATTTTTCCATCCGGGTGGTTTAGAAAGTAGATTTTCACCAAAGTGGCCAAACGTTTTCTGAGATTCATTCGATAGATCATGATGCCAACCCGCACACTTCAAGTTGAAGCGTGGAACCTTATTGAACCTTGTGCACCAGCTCTGAGTACGAGCCATTTCCCTCTTACTCTTAAAGTCGCAGAGGGTTCTAAGCTGGCCATCTGTTTCAAGCAAACCATATTCAAGCGGAAAAGTAAAGATAAAGGTTAAGGATTGTACCCACTTGAAGCTTGTATTAGGCGGTAATGGCCTTGGGATAGGTGTTTCCAGTGGTTCTGTGAGTTCTACTCCCTTGTGCTCTTCTGTGAATTTCTTCACTTCCTTGCAGACTTCTTCAATTGCATCCATGTCCTGATCAAAGCCTTCTATGTCTTCCTCGTCACTTAAGTCATAAACGGGAGGTTGAGAGAAATCTACCTCCATATCGTCTTCGTATTCACTTGGGGAAGATTCTTCAATCTCAGAGAATTCACTTGCTGGTGCAAGTTCACTACTAGGAGAACTTGACTTGAGATCATCATCATCAAGGAAACTTGCTTCTTGGATTATTCCGTCCAGTTCTTCATAAAAGACTTGCCTTGGGGGCTGTGTACTATCCTCCTTACCATTAATTGTAACGTCCTTGACAGAATTCTCCACAACTCTGGATTCCCATGGAGGCTCAGCGTCTCCTAGGTCTTCAACCAACTCTTCTTCTTGTGTAATGACAGCTTCCTCTACTTGTTCCAGTACGAAGTCATGCTCTGTTCTGTCCACTGGAGTTTCTAGTATCTCCTTCATGCTACGCTCATCATTAGATTGTCCACACGGAGTTGTAGGAGGTCCTTGAATGTTCGAACATCTAGAAGATAATTGACTTATTGCTTGCTCCAGTTGATAAAGGGTTGTTTGAAGTTGATCTACTGTTTCCTTGAGGCGAACCTCTGATTCTCGGGGTGCTGGATTTGGACGTGGTACATTGGGAAGTGGTGGTGTTTGGGAGTAATTGGATTGGGATCGGGGTAAATGAGGATCGTATGGTGGCGAATGGTGAAAAGAAGCTTGTGAGTGTGGTGGTTCGAAGTTATGTTGAGAGGATGGCCTATAAGCACAGGGTGGGACTTGTTGGTAACTACGAGGTTGTCCACCATGTCTATTTGCTTGGTATGCATTGTAGAATGGTCTTTGTCCATGACATCTTGGAGGGTGTTGTTGCCTAAAGGGTTAATCAGATCCTCTTGGCTCCATCCATCTTTGATTGCTCTGACCTTGATGCATGTTCCTGTTATAACTTTCACTCCTTTCAACAATATTAGAACCGAACTCGAAGCGAGAGGGGTGAGAATTCATAGTAGCTAATGGAAACAAAAAGAGAAAATAAAGACAAATAAACAAGTAAAAGAAAAATATTTACAATAACCAATAATAAGGCACACAATTGCAGTTCCCCGGAAACGGCGCCATTTTTTTGACGTTAGGATTTTTGCCAGTAAAGAATTTTATAAAAACAGTCGTGTTGTAGGTATAGTTTCTAAACTAACAGAAATCCCTTCGTACAAATATTTTGGTTGTCACAAGTAACACACCCCTAAATAAATTGATAACCGAAGTATTTAAACCTCGGGTTGTCTTCTCAAGGAACTGCAGGGAAGTATGTTCTTATTATCGGTTATGGAGATTGTAAATCGGGGTTTTGAAGATGAGGAGCAAGTTTGATAACTCCTGAGTTACTGATTTCTTAACCAAGACCAAAAAGGGAAAAAGTAAATCTACCGGAATAAAAATGTCTTCAGATTGGAAGCAACAGTAATATAAATAAAGGAGAGCAATAATGAACTGAAATACCTCAATTAACATTAATCCAAAAGAGTAATATGTAACATAGAAGAATTCATAAATTAAATTGAAAAGATAAATAAAAAGGAATGTTGAACCTGATAAAAAGATAATCTTGAAAGCGAATAAAATCCTAAATCTAAATCCTAATCCTAAAGAGAGAGGAGAGAACCTCCCTCAAAACTACATCTAAATCATGAATAGTAACTAATTGGAGACTCTCCCTCTGAATGGATGCATTTCCCCACTTCATAACCTCTGATATGTGCCTTCTGGACTTGGATTTGGGCCAAAAAGGGCTTCAGAAATCGCTGGTAGCATTTTCTGTAATTTTTGGTGCGTAGCCTCTGTCACGCGGCCGCGTGGGTCACGCAGTCGCATCAATTGGAATTTTCCTTGTCGCGCGGTCGCGTCACTCATGCGTCCGCGTCATATGCGTTTCGCTTAAGGCGCACGATCGCGTCATGCACGCGGTCGCGTCGCTGTTAATTCGCGCTGGCATGCGGCCGCGTCGTCCATGCGATCGCGTCGCTGCCTGTTTCTTCAAAATTCTGTTTTATGCTTTCCTTCCAATTTTGTATGTTTCCTTCCCATCCTTTAAGTCATTCCTGCCTTAGAAGATCTGAAATTACTCAACACACGAGTCACGGCATCAAATGGTAATAAAGGGAAATTAAAATAATTACTTTTAAAGCATAGGAAACATGTTTTTCACATACATCACATAATAAGGAAGGGAAAGTAAAACCATACAATTAATATGAATTAGTGGGTGAAGGATTGAATAAATCACTCAAATTAGGCACATAATATATAATAAAATATGGGTTTATCAACCTCCATGGGAAGCTAAAATCATAGAGAATTCTTCCAAGAGGATTGAATTTGATGTTGAGGAGGAGAGTGCACAACCTCCAAAACAATTCTTGAATGAAGACTTGGAAGGAATGAAGCAAGGATGGAGTTCCCTTGGAGATAAAGATCATGCATCCAATCTTCTTGGTGGTGAATCCTTTTAACTTGAAGAACCTTCTCCCAATGAGATAGAGAGCAATGTGGAGGTAGATTTTTCTCATTCTCCCATTTATGATTTGAGCGATGGAGAAAAGTTAGATGAAATTGATGAACAAAGGATTGAAAATGAAGAAGTTTGTGAAGAGGTGGAGGTAACAAGGAAGAACACAAGGGAGTAGAGCTTGTAAGAACATTGAAAATACCTCTCCCCAAGCCATCACCATCCATTCTTTCATTCAAGTGGGTGAATTCCTTATACTTAAGCTTCAAGATTCCCTTTGAATACGGTTTGCTTGAGACGGATGGTCAACTTAGACATATTTGTGGCTTTAAACGCAAAACGGAGATGGTTAGTGGTTGGCATCGTAAATCAAGGTTCATTATGGTTAGATGCTCAAAGCTTAATTACAAGGATTGGTGTAGGACTAGATTGCTTGGGTCACTACAAGAAAAATACCCATTCAGCCACACTTTTTTTAAGCTACATTTGAAAAGTGTAGAATAGGTATTAAAGAAAACACAATTGTGGCATCATTTAAAAAGTGTAGCCTTAGGTATTATAGAAATCACTTATAAAGCGTAGCCGTATGTTGATATCTTTGGATGCACTTTTTATATCAAAGAGAACGCTTTTAAAGAGTAGCTTATTTGTTAAGTTTTAGGTGCACTTCAAAAGTGATGCCTAATGTATGTTGAGGCAAAAGCTTGACACTTTCGTGAATTTTTTTCCTCTTTTTCCCTGAAAGCACACTCAACTCACACACTTAGTGAAATTTTTTTCCTTTCCCTCCAAAGCTCATCATCACTCACCTCCAAAGCTCGAAGAAAACACTTTCAGAGAGCTCACCATCATGAAGATCAAAAACCCTCTCGCTATCGCCATTGACCATCGTCGCCCCCCACTCACCACTCACCACTCACCACATCGCTGCACGCTCACCACTCACCGCTACACACCACTCACCACTCGACCGTCGCTCCTTCTCGACCCTCCTGCACTGATCATCGCTGCGCCGCCCTCACCATCGTCAATCTCTGTGCTTCTTATCGTCCTCTCTGTGCTCACGTCGTCGATTAGGTATGTATTAATTTCTATTTGGTTCTGAAATTTGAGGAGTTTAGGGTTCTGATTTTAGAAACCGGTTTCTGCTCGGTAATCACAAACACAACAACTTTGCTCTTATTTGTTTCTTATATTTCAATTAGAATGTTGAAATTTGAGAGTAAACCAAGTTGATGCATGAGCCAGATACGCTTGGAGCTAAACCCTTGAATAAATAAATAAGAAGATTTGTAATTTTCTAGTAAGGAATCAATGAACAATCCAAAAATGAAAACATATCAACACATGAAAAGAATATGGTCAAGGAAAGATGCATGTAAATCTTATAGGCAACTTTGAAATAAAATTTCTTGTACCTGGAAAAGTTCTGCTAGAATATTTGGTCATGTAAAAGAGGGTCATATGATTGAAGATATCACACACAGCTTATCCTAGCAATGAGTATTTTGAATTGTTTGAAATGAGGAAAAAGTTATAAACTTATAGAACCAGAAAGTGATTTTGTTACTTAAGACACATTATATAAGTGAAATAATGTGAGGAATATATATAGCAGAAGCAACAAATTAAGGATTAATAGTGAAGGAGGGAAACTAAACTAAGATTAGAATGTGCTCCCAGATTAATGGAATGAACATGTAATTCAGGGCAATCTGCAATACACAAACTCAAGCATGTTACTGAAGTAATCTATTATTCAGATAAATTGGTTCTTTAAAAATATATCACTTTTAACTAAATTGAAATTCATTTTGAAAAGAATATAATATTTTCATAGATGCTTTGAATTTTAGTGATAATAGTCAATTAAACAGTAAATGGGAAAAAGGGGAAAACTTGGTCCTAGAATGTATAATGCTGTTATTTGATGAAGCACCGTGGAAATAGGAGTTTTATTAGCCAAGTTTTGAGTCAATTACACATATGGATAAAAACAGCTGTATAAAATCTTATGTAGCTTCTCATTCTTGTTGCAATTAAATGGCCATTCCTTATAAAAAGAATTGTAATGTATTATTATTTAATTACGTATCCAGAGAAAATAATAATTTTGCAGAAATTTCGTTAAAATTAAAGGATTACTATAAAACTAATGAGTGTGAATGAATAAAGTAGGAAGAATTGGACGAAAATATTTATCTGTGCTGCTGCAGTCTCCAGCCTATTATCCACTCTCCTAAAATTATTTGATTCTAAGTACTCAGCCCCTTGCTAATAAATAACATGGTAGGGTAGGGTTCCACTGCAACTTTCCTCTTATTTCCCTCTGTATTGTCGTTTCTTTTAAAATACTATATATAGTTAGTTAGTCCTTTATGGAAGACATGCATAACTTCCACCAAAGCTTCCAGAAATTTGATTCCTTGCCTACTACTACTACTATAGTACTAATTGTCAAGCATTTTTTGTGTTTTTGTTAATTTCTTTTTCTCCAAAATGAGCTCGATGCAGCTGCCACTAAGCTGCAGAAGGTTTATAAGAGTTACCGTACAAGAAGAAACTTGGCAGATTGTGCTGTGGTGGTGGAGGAACTATGGTTAGTTTTTCATAAAAACATGTCTTTTTTTTTGGTGTGCGCTAGGTGTTTGATTAAATTTCTATATTATACATGTAAATAATTGAATGTTTTTGAATGATGAAGGTGGAAGGCATTGGATTTTGCTACTCTTAAAAGGAGTTCAGTTTCATTCTTTGATGTGGAGAAATAAGAATCTGTTGTGTCAAGGTGGGCAAGGGCAAGAACAAGAGCAGCTAAGGTATATTTTTTTCCAATTCATCGTGATTAAATTCCAATATAAAAACCAGGCTGCAGCTAACCCAACCAACAACACTAACTTCATCTAGTTCTCTTCTTAATATTAATTAATTTGATGTGATGTTTTCTTATTATATATAGTTCTACGTTCCTAGTAATCTTAGTGGAAAGTAATTAGCTAAAGTTGCTGGTTTTTTGTTAAAAAGTGGTAGTTAATTACTACAGTCACCTAACTATATGAGCTTATAACTTTCGAGAGGTAAAATATCTATATAAAGGTATTGATGCTTTATTTGAATGAATTGATTTTTGTTTATCTATATAAAGACTTGTTTAAGAAGTGTCTTGATGATGTACATGATGTTGTCCTTGATAGTTATTCAGATGATTGCTACTAAGAAAGTTTAGGGAAATTTTCTTTCGGCATGCATCAACTTCAGCTTGCTCTTTATTTTTGTTATGCCTCTGTTTTTTTAATAGTTTAAGGATCAAGAAAGACATGATATTAATGTATTAACAACTGGTACCTAACATGGAACGAAACAACAAAACAGAATGGAAGAGCGAATCAAGATGATCTCACTCAATAGATGAAAGGTAATTCAAGAAAGAAAAGATAAAGGCTGTGATGGGATCCAAATTGTTGTGGTTCTTTTTTTATTTTTATAATTGTGAATTAGTTTAGTCATTTTCACATCCACTACAACAAAAGAGAAAGTGATATGACTTTTTAACTTGCTTCTAACTTTATACCCATGTCAAATGGGAAGCAGTCCAGTATTTCTTTCTACACTCCATGTGATGGAATCTATCTTTCTTGCTAGAACGAGTTCTTATGGATTTTGTGCTGGAGTTGTAGATTTTCTATTCTTGGTATTAGATTTCTTTGTGCTAGAGTTGTAGATATCAAGTAGGAATGAGACCACAGATCCCTATTGAGAGAAAATGGGCCCTCGGGCTTAAAGTACAGTATTTTATTTGGCTATTTAGTAGTATTTACATAACTGGATTTAGTAATATGCAGTTTCTATTTCGCTTATTTTATTCAATTGATTCCATCAATAAATAATGAATTAATGATGATTTCTTGCTGTTAGAGGAAATAATAATTTTATAAATGTCTGTGATTGTCTAACTGGTTCCAGATCTCTGGTTAGTTTAGTGAATTAGAATTATTGATTAAATGTATTCCTTATATAATTCATTGCTTGTTGTCTTTATCGTGTTTAGCTGTTGTCATCAGACGATTGACGGGTTATCTGATATGCAATCTCTTAATGCACATTTCTTAGGTTTTTCAATGCGTATATAATTTGGTTTTGTCAAATTCAAAAAAGTTTCTCATGACATTCTAAATTATTGGTAATGTCCTAACCTACTTCAGCATTTAAGTCTTGACTATTAATTGTAGTACTACACTAAGTTATTAACCTTAATCCTATCATACTCTTCAATGTTGTTGCCGTAACTGTGCCTTTCTTTCTTTGATTTTCACATATGAATAGTATGTTAATATTGTTTAGCTTTGAAGATTGAAACTCTAAGCAATTCCTAATTTTGTTTGTATTAATGCTGCAGGCCATGCAATTACTGCAGTTGCAATTGTCTTCCCTCCATCAATCAAAATGGAAGAGGAGCTATTTCAGATCAAAGTGCTATAAATGGAGGAGGAGGAGCTATTTCAGTTGCTCTTGTCTTCAATCAAAATGCTGCCAAGGTAGAGATGACTTCGGAAACTACTGCATTCTCCCAAAATTCTGCACTTGTTCTTGCCCCAGTTGTCCCAGTTATGCCCTTGTTACTGTTGTACAAAGTCCTTTTGGAGAAGTGCTTTCTGCTATTTTTGTTGTTAGTATTTCAAATTATATTATATTACTTTGCTCAATTTGCAATTTTGATATAGTTAGAGTATAAATAATTATGATTGCTAAAAGTGCTCATTTATTTTAATGCCTTTGTCAAGTTTGTCAATCTTGCTGATTAGTATCTGTCTTTTGCTTCACTCATTATCATGCTTTCAAATTAAGGAATCAAGTTGCATAGGCTTCTATTTTATTATCTCTATTTTTAGTTTCTATTTGGTGCAAAAGTGCATAGTATTGCTCTATATTTGTACAACATTTGTTTTCTGCAATTGATTTTACACTGCCAAGTACCTAGAATTCATGACTTTGATTTAAGAACCCTTGTGGTTTGGTACAAAATGGCACATTCCTTTATGCGAAGTGTCTTTTTATTTTGTTTTCAGATAGATAGCAATGAGTATATTTGGTGGAAGGCTAATGCTAGAGAGACAAAGGAAGAACTAATTGATAGAGAGCCTAAGTTCTTGGATTAGTATATTTCTGTTTACGAAGACTTTTGTTTCTAATTGTTTACAATTATATAAACAGCAGTGTATTATAGATGTACTAAGGAATAACTCTATTCATTTTGTAGAAGCTAATTTAATTTTACTTATTTTTTTATTTTAATATAAGTATATATATATTAAAAAATAATGAGAGACCTAAGGCTACACTTATATAGAGTAGCTATATGGTATACAATGTGGCTACGCTTTATAGGTGATGCAGTAGCGTTGAAAAGCGTAGCCTATTCTGGTAAAAATGGAAGTTGAAAAGTGTAGCCTTTGGTCCTGGATAGCATCACTTGAAAAGCGCACCCTATTAGCGTAGCCTTTGAGAATAGACAACGGCTGAATAGGAATTACCCCAAAAAGCGTAGCCGTAGCCCAGAAAACGTAGCCGTAGCCTAAGGCATCATTTTTTTTTCACTTTTGGCTACACTTTTCAAGTGTACCTGAATGGGTGTTTTTCTTGTAGTGGGTCTAGGATGATGTTTGATCACTTCATTGAGAATTCACCTTGCTTACCACCCACATGGATTAATGATAGTCAACTTGAAGATGGGTGTAGAAACAAGATATGGGATCCGGGAATTCATGAGGATCCACTTTGGGAGCTCATGGTTTGTGAGGAACTCCATCAAGGCTTGGTGGTATCAATTTTGGATGATGGAGCTTATTGGAGACTTAGGTATTGGTGGATGTTCCAAGATGAGTACAAGCACAAGCCACCTTGATGATAAGGAGCTCTCCATAAGTCCAACTTAAGGACAATAAACAAAAGTGTTAGGTGGGAGACACCCCACCATGGTAAAATCTTTCCTTTTTCTATTTTGTAAATATTGGTAAAAATTAGTTTAATTTCATGTTTTGATTGATTTGTTGAGTTTATTTGGTAGTTTAGTATGTTAAATAAGGTTTTGTGGTGTTTTGGTAGCTATTTGGAGATTTGAAATGCTTGGTTTGGTGCAAAAATATAGAAATATTTTGAAAAATAGGGCACCAATCTAGGCGTACGCGTGCCGCACGCGTACGCGTCACACAAGCATTCTCGACCATCCATGCGCACGCGTCCCCCATGCGTACGCGTGGATGCAAAAATTTTACCTCTAAGCCATTCTCCCGAGAGTTGTGCCTGCATCGCGCGAACATTGTGCCTTTCACGCAAGCCAACTCACGCGTACGCATAC
>NC_029790.2:99911818-99933911 GCF_000816755.2 Arachis ipaensis | reverse complement strand
ACGTGAACGCGTGACACATGCGTACGCGTCGCTACCATTTCATCCCACCCACGCGCACGTGTCGTACACGCGTACACGTGGATGCCCTTCTCTCACACATCTATTTTCTCCTCTCCTTTCCATTTCTTTCCTTCTTCTTTCTTCTTCCCTTCTCTTACCCCTCATCCAACACTTCTAAACACCATTTATAACCACCCTTTTTAGTTAGTTAGTTAAGATAGTTAGTTTCATTTTTGTTTAATTTTTGTTTTAATAATAAGTGTTGGATTATTAATTGCTACTAATTACCGCGGAGATGTTAGTTTAACATCATTGTTGATTTTCACTGTTGGATTCTCTTGTTGAGGTTACAATTCATTCCTTGGTTTTGAATTCTTTATGCTTTACATTTGTGAATACCAAGTGAATGAGAATTGCCTTCAAGCTTCTTAATATTTTTTTTTAATTGCATGATTTGGCCACCATGTAATTTAAATCCTTTTCTTTGATTAGGCAATTTCTTGATGGATGTTGTGCATTTACCTCAATGCATTGTGCTTCTTGTTCATATGCATCCATATGCGTTTGGCTTGAATGCTTTTATGCTTCTTTATTGCTTGTTTGGTTGTCTTAATCCACAAGTTTAGAGCATCTCAAGCAAACTAGGATGAGTGAAGTGCATGTGCCTTTTTATGTAATTATGACATGGGCTTTTTTATGTTAGTGTGTGTTCTAGATCGCATGCATCTTAGAACTTACACACTTGTTTCATTAATGTCGTACATTCGGCCACTCACTTCATTCTAGTGATTTACCTCATTCCAACAATGTATACTTCCTTGCTTTTGTATTCTCTCATCTTACGGTGTTATTTTCTATTTTTCATGACTAATGCACCACAAGCAAAAACAGAGGCGGGAGAAAGAACACGCAGCACCGGTTGATCTGCCAGCTGAAGGTAGCAACTCGGAAAGTCGCCATATCCCCTTGCTCATATTTGAATGCACCGAGGACGGTGCGAACTTTTAATTGTGGGGAGGTCGTCCGACCAGTCGGCATTTTTGGGTGACAAGTTTCTAATCCTAACACTTTTGCATATCATTTTAGTTTCTTTTAGGATTTTTAGTTTCATTTTCTTAATTTTGCATATGTATACATAATAAGCTTAGTCAAAATAATGAAATTTTTTGAGAAAATTATCTATAGGGCATCCCAATTGATTTGAGTAAAAATCTTTCATTGAACTTACTTGAATTATATATATATTGTGGAACATGATTTTTGAGCTAAGAACACACAACCTTGTGAGATTTGAGCCTTAATGGTGTGGTTACATCTTATAACCACTTATTTTCCTTCTTGTGTGCATTATTCTCTTTCTATGATTGTAATCTTTGATTTGTTTGATTCTTTATGTCCATTATTTTGTGTAGACATGCATTTATATGATTGAGGCCATCGTTTTATAAAGCTTACTTGCCCAAATGGCCTTACCTTCTATCTTCCATTATTAGCCAACTTGAGCCTACGATTAACCCACTTGTTCTTAATATTAGCACATTACAAGCCTTAAAGAGAAAAATAATAAATGTCCTTAATTTGGATATTTGATTAGCTTAGGCTAGTGAGTGTGTGTATCATTCAAGTATGGGGAAACTTGCATTGGGACATTGGTTGGGATAAAAGGGTGTTTTGCATTTCTATATTTGGGAATTGGGTGCATACTCATGTATTGATTAAATGTATAGACCTTATGCATTGGTGTTCTTGTATATAGTTTGAAAGAAAGAAAAATGAGAAAAAAAAAAGAAAAAGAAAAAGAAAAAGAAAAAAAGTAGAAAAAATTTGAAAGAAAAAAATTAAAAAAGAAAAAAGAAAGAAATAAAAAGGGGACAAAATGCCCCAAAGTGAAGCAATTACAATCAATGCATATGAGTTGTGAAATGAAAAAGAAATGCATGAGTATGTGAAAAAGTGAAAATGGGTAGTTAGGTTAGTTTTGAATTGTATAGGTTGTCATAGGTTAGGTGAGAAGTCTAAGCTTTTCAAGGATTCAAATTTCAAGTCCACTTGACCAAATATGCATCCTACCTTGACCTTAGCCACATTATAACCTATGAAAAGACCTCATGATAATTGTATGCATGCATGAAATAAATGTTGATTGTTAGATGAAAAACAAATCTCGGAAAGCATGATTAGGAGAGAATTGAGAGAATAAACCCTAAACGCTTGAGCGACTAGAGTGCAAACACATCCGGTGAGGGTTCGATTGCTCAATTACATGTTTTCACCTATGATCATCTCTTCTTGCAAGTTTATAAAAATATTTAATAACTCAACTCAATTGTGGATTAGATTTGCTAGCCTTAGCCCTTCTGCTTATATTGATTTTCTTGGAAATTAATTTGTTTTGACCAATCAATTGCATTCATGTAGATAGTTGCATATAGGTAGACTGTAGTTAGTTAGTTTACATTTTAATAAATGTTGATACCCTTGTCTCTCTCTTGGTTTAAGCATGAGGACATGCTTGGTTTAAGTGTAGGGAGATTTGATGCACCACTATTTAGTGGTGCATCCTATGCTGAATTTAGGGGATTTTATCACCCTTTTTCCACATTTACCCACTAAAATAGCATGGTTTCATGATTGTCTCCTAATTTATACTTAAGGGTAAAAACATGCTTTTTAGGCCTTAATTGGTTAATTCTAATTCACCTTTGATTCCGCTAGATGCCTTGATGTGTGTGTTAGTGATTTCAGGTTGAAAAGGCTAAGGAATGAAGAGAAAAGCATGCAAAGTGGAGAAATCATGGAAAATGAAGGATTGGGAGAAATTCACCCTACGCGCACACGCACGTGTGAAACGATGAGGTCGCATGGCGACGCGTACGCGTACATGATGCATACGCGTGGATAGCAATTTGTCAAGCGACGTGTACGCGTTGGTGTTCGCACATGAGCCACTTAAAGTGAATCCGCTGGGGGCGATTTTTGGGCTTGCCAGGCCCGAATCTAACTCATCTCTGATGCTATTTAACCCAAGGACTGAAGTGGAATCACAATTTTTGAACACATTACATTAGTTTAGTTTACTTTTAGAGGAAAAGTTAGTTTCTAGAGAGAGAAGCTCTCTCTTCTCTCTAGAATTAGGATTAGGTTAGATCTAGATTAGGATTTCTTAGATCTAGGTTAATTTCATGCTTAGATTTACTTTTTCTTTTGTAATTCTTCTTCTTCTACATCTCCTCTCTCTAGTTTAGCATTTAATTCTTGTAATTCTCTACTTTTATGTTGATGCATTTTTGTTTCTTCTATTTCTCTTTTAATGCAATTTATGATTCATGCTCCTGTATTGTTGAATTGCTTTGTTGTTGTTTAATTCCTTTTATTTTCCTTTTATGCCTCTCAAGTGTTTGATGAAATGCTTGGTTGGATTTTAGTATAGATTTTTCTCCTCTTGACTTTGGTAGAGTAATTAGTGACTCTTGAGTTATCAAACTCCTTTGTTGATTGATAATTAGAAGTTGCTAATTGACTTGAATGCCACTAAAGCTAGTCTTTCCCTTGGGATTTGGCTAGGATTTGTGGAATCAAGTTAATTCATCCACTTGACTTTCCTTCATAGTTAGAGGTTAACTAAGTGGGAGCAATGGACACTTCTCATCACAATTGATAAGGATCGCTAGGATAGAACTTCTAGTTCTCATACCTTGCCAAGAGCTTTTCTAGTTGTTAGTTTATTTCTTTTGCAATTTACAATTCTTGTTTCTTATTCTAAAAACCCCAAAACATACCTCTAACCAATAACAAGAACACTTTATTGCAATTCTTAGAGAGAACGACCCGAGGTTTGAATGCTTCGGTTATTATTTTTATTAGGGGTTTGTACTTGTGACAAAATAATTTTTGCATGAAAGGATTATTGTTGGTTTAGAAATTATACTTGCAACGCGATTTCATTAGTGAAATTCTACACCATCAATTTTTCATTCATCAACCATCTCTGAAAAGAAGCCAGAAAAATAATTACACAGTAGAAAAAAGGGCAAATATTATGAATAGCAAGAGAAAATTACTTCTTCAAAGAAAAAAGTCGGACACTACCTAGCTCGGCACGGAGGAGAGAAGAATCTCCTAGAAATCTCTTTGTGTCCAGATGAGGAGGTTCCCCCCAGTGCTCCTCTAGAAGACCCACAAAGGCTTGTTCTACCTCATCTAAACTCTCCCAACAATGAGCTACTATATCTTTTTGCCACCATAAAGGAAAGGTTGGCTCGTCATTCTCATCTAAAAAGAAAGGTCGGGCATCCTCGACAGCTCGGACCTTAAAGTAATAGTTCTTAAAATCCCGAAAGGACTCATCAAACATAGAAAATACCTTCTTCCCTTGGGTAGCTTGGAATGAGATCCAAGAAGCCTTTTTCTTGGCTACTCCAGGCTTGGTCAACACAAACAGGTAAAGGAAGAGAGATATGGTAGGCCGAATACCCAGCTCCTGGCACAACAGCTAAAAAATCTTAATGAAGGCCCAAGGGATCGGATGAAGCTGGGAAGGGGCCACATTACAAGTCCATAAGAAGTCGATCTCAAAAGTAGTAAAAGGGATGGTTATATTCAGCTGACTAAAGAAATAGTCATAAGCATAGAAGAAGGGCGTTCTCCCTGAGTTAAGGGAGGGAAACTAACCCTCTCCTCAGGGTTGGGCGACAACAATTCGTAATTCTTTTCATTGTCCCTATTGCTACAGATCCTATGGAACCTCCTCAGCCTCTCATAGTACTCCGGATCGGCCACGGTAACACACATCAGGACTATAGAGTCTAGCTAGTCGGCCATGCCAGCAGGGATTTTGGTGGACATCTCGACAATATTTTTACGAGAAGACATACGGCAAACTACACCAACAGCAAAAGGAAAATAACAAGGGGTCACTACCAAAACAACTCGGAAAGAAACAAAAAAGGGGAAGAAGCAACCCACAAACAACAGGTATGGCAGCAAAAGGGCACCCTAAGATTCACCAAGAAAGAATCAAATCAGCACCAAAAATCCAAGGGCACCCTTTGGAGGCAGCAAACACAGAATACAGAAATGTGACAAATCAAAACCCTAGACCTCTCAAAGAAGGTAGAGGTAACAATGAAAACCTAAGCTTCTACGTTTCCCCAAAAAGCAATAGAAGAACACAACTTTGATCAAAACAAAGACATGCAGCCTTCCCAGAAAGGGTCAAACTTTTCCAAAAGAAACCCAACAAAGATCGAAACTTTGTGCGAAAAAATAAGCATGCAATAGTCAAAGCACATATAAAGATGACTATAAAGACACAGAGAAAGGAAAAACACCAACCTGCGATGAAGAGGGAGTGATCGAGATGAAGGCGCAGCAGAGACGCGAACGATCCACACCAAACAAACGGTTCGAAAGATCAAAGAAAGTAGGATGCTTGAGACAAAAATCAAAGAGCGAGAATCAAAGAAGGGAAATCCTTTTTCGAAGAAGAAAAGCGAAGTAGAAGGAAAAGAGCTAAAGTTCAAATTCTTTTTTGAAGAGGGAAAACGAAATAGTAAAGGGTTAAAAACCTAATCAATGAGCTTTAAAAACAATCACGGGTTCCCAAGGAAAATTAAAACGCACACCAAAGGCACGCCACAGTAAAAAGAAGCTGAAAAATGCCTCGCATTTAAAAAGGTGATTCCAGACTCGCACAA
Organism: Arachis ipaensis; assembly: GCF_000816755.2. Lineage (NCBI taxonomy): Eukaryota > Viridiplantae > Streptophyta > Magnoliopsida > Fabales > Fabaceae > Arachis > Arachis ipaensis. The sequence goes on along the minus strand of NC_029790.2, from coordinate 99,928,215 downwards.
GGAGAAACTACTCAAGATCGACCGAAGTCAAGATGCTCGAGCACGACTTCTTCAAAGGGGTCGAAGTTCAAAAAACACGACCACAAAGGAAGATCGATGCTCAAGCAGGGGCACTGTTCATACCCTGGACCGATCTATATGGTCTGGGTTGGACGGAGACAAAGCTACCGACCTCTTGCTAAGTTGGTCATCACCGACCTCTCCCTAAAGAGCTCGGCCAACATCTCTACAGATGCCCAAGCAGGCCCAAACAGAAGGACGCATCCCACTCTAAAGGCGGCTGGCCTAAAAGATAGGTGGCCTTGCCCAAAGATAAGATAAGATAACTAACTTATCTCAAGAATGGCCACTCCACACTACTATAAATACACTGGAGCACCCAGGTATAACACACATTCTAATTCTACACAAAAAACCTGCCTAAAGCACATGCTAACTTAAGCATCGGAGTCTCTTGTAGGTACCACCACCCTCCGGTGATCAAGGATCAACAGCACCACCGGATCCAGGAAGTCGGACACGACAGCTCCGGCCACAACAGAAGATCTCCTCCGAGATCGACCTTTAGTTTCAGGTAACCTTCGGAACAGATAGGAATCCTTAATTCCCAATCCTTGCTAAGAGTTCCTCCTTTTTGCCACTTGAATTCCATTTTTGATTTACTTGCTTTGAGTTTTAATTTCCTTGCATGCTTATTTACTTTCTTGCACTTTAATTTCTTCCCCCTTGCTATCCCAAAATCCCTTGTCTCATAGCCAATAATTGGACACTTAATTGCAATTCCTAGGGAGAACAACCCGAGAGTTTAAATACTCTTGGTTATTTGTGTTGATTGTGACATCTTTGAATTAAACTTTGATTGTGAGAGTTAATTATTGGTCTAGACTATGCTTGCAACGAGATTCTATTTTTGTGAAATTCTAGATCAACATAAATTCTCATATCACAATGCAACAAAAGGCTATAAAATAGGATGGGGTTAAGACGACGTGCTTAACATTCGTACACTAATCTCGCACCAACCTCAAAGTTTCAACTTTCCAACTCCATCAATCACATTATAACTCCACAACCGGCCACAAGTCTAACACCCACAAACTCTTTCACAAGGAATAAAACTACCACAACTCCTCTAAATATTACACACTTACCAATCCACCATTTCACGTTCATGAATAGCATTCTAAAGGGACTAGCGTTTCGCCTGCTATGCCTAAAGGTACGTGACTCTAAAGCAATCCTCGGGTTTATTCTAGAAAGATACAAGACCAGAGAAGAGATGGACAAGTGACAAAGACGGCATCCACAAGAGTTTAAGAGACAACCTTAAGGATTAGAAAACAATACAACGGTTTGAAATGAATTCAAGCTGAGTTAGAGAAGTATAAGGTTTACAAAACAAGAGTGTCTAAAACCAAAAACAAAGCTTACAATACTCAAAAGTAGGATTAAAATACTTTCGAATGCATTGCTCATAAAGAGTGAAAAACTTTTCAAAAACTATCTCACGTTTTCAAAGAAAAAGGCACGCAACAAACACTTTGTAAAAGAATAACAAAAGTAGAAATGTGGCATTACTTTAATAAAATTTCATGTTGAAATAAATTAGGTAGAGTTTTAAAACAAAATAAACACTGGTTTGGCTAAGAGCAAAAATATTTCCTTAAATATTTTAGAAGGATAGTTAGGTGCACAACTTAACAAAAAGTAACTGATGAGCGGATAATTTATACGCTTTTTGGCATTGTTTTTAGTATGTTTTTAGCATGTTTTAGTTAGTTTATATTATATTTTTATTAGTTTTTATTTAAAATTCACTTTTCTAGACTTTACTATGAGTTTGTGTATTTTTCTGTGATTTTAGGTATTTTCTGGCTGAAATTGAGGGACCTGAGCAAAAATCTGATTCAGAGGCTGAAAAGGACTTCAGATGCTGCTGGATTCTGACCTCCCTGCACTCAAAGTAGATTTTCTGGAGCTACAGAAGCCCATTTGGCACGCTCTCAATTGCGTTGGAAAGTAGACATCTAGGGCTTTCCAGAAAAATATAATAGTCTATACTTTGCCCAAGATTTGATGGTCCAAACTGGCGTTCAAAGTCAGCATCAGAATTCCAAGCGTTAAACGCCGGAATTGGCACCAAAGTGGGAGTTAAACGCCCAAACTGGCACAAAAGCTGGCGTTTAACTCCAGGAAAAATTTCTACACGAAAATGCTTCAATGCTTAGCCCAAGCACACACCAAGTGGGCCCGGAAGTGGATATTTACGTCATTTACTCATTTTTTGTAAACCCTAAGCTACTAGTTCTCTATAAATAGGACCTTTTGCTATTGTATTTAAGAGGCTAATCTTTGAGTAGTTCTATGCTACCTTAGATCACGTTTTGGGGCTGGCCTCATGGCCATGCCTAGACCTTGTTCTTATGTATTTTCAACGGTGGAGTTTCTACACATCATAGATTAAGGTGTGGAGCTCTGCTGTACCTCGAGTATCAATGCAATTACTATTGTTCTTCTATTCAATTCAGCTTGTTCTTGTTCTAAGATATCACTTGTTCTTTAACTTGATGAATGTGATGATCCGTGACACTCATCATCATTCTCGACAGATGAATAGCCGTGCTGTGACAAAGTGCGTTGAACATTTTCACTGAGAGGACGGGATTGTAGCCACTGACAACGGTGATGCCCAACATATAGCTTGCCATGGAAAGGAGTAAGAAGGATTGGATGAAGACAGTAGGAAAGCAGAGAGATGGAAGGGACAAAGCATCTTTATACGCTTATCTGAAATTCTCACCAATGAATTACATAAGTATCTCTATCTTTATTTTATGTTTTATTTATCTTTTAATCATTCATCATCCATAACCATTTGAATCTGCCTGACTGAGATTTACAAGATGACCATAGCTTGCTTCATACTAACAATCTCCGTGAGATCGACCCTTACTCGCGTAAGGTTTATTACTTGGACGACCCAGTGCACTTGTTGGTTAGTTGTGCGGAATTGTGACAAAGTGTGATTCACGTTTGAGAGCTCCAAGTCTTTGGCGCCATTGTTGATGATCACAATTTCGTGCACCAAGTTTTTGGCGCCGTTGCCGGGGATTGTTCGAGTTTGGACAATTGACGGTTCATCTTGTTGCTTAGATTAGGTACTTTTCCTTTTTATTTTTCGAAAAATTATTTTCAAAAATACAAAAAAGATTTTCTATTTTGTTCTTCAGAGTTTTTAAGAATGAATTCTAGAGTTTCATGATGATTTGTTGAAGTCTGGCTGGCTGAGAAGCCATGACTAATCTTTTAGACCGAGGTTTCAACTTATCATCACAAGAGCTTGTTGATTTCTATCAATTTTGCTGTTGAAAGCAATGATCTGCTAAAGCTTGGCTGGCCATTGGCCATGTCTAGTGTTTTGGACCGGAGCTTTCATTGAAAGCTTGGCTGGCTAGTAAGTCATGTCTAATTCCTGGACCGGAGTTTTAGACTAGCATTGCAATGATTCCTGGAATTCTCATTAAGAATTTTGAACCCTTATTTTTTCTTTTCCACTCAATTTTCGAAAAACCACAAAAAAAAGTATAAAACCATAAAACCAAAAATAATTTTATGTTTCTTGTTTGAGTCTAGTGTCTAATTCTAAGTTTGGTGTCAATTGCATTCATCTTTGTTTTCGAAAATTACATGCATTATGTTCTTCATTGATCTTCAAGTTGTTCTTGATGATTTCCTTGCTCTGATCTTTAAATTCTCTTGTCTTGTGTGTTTTGTTGTTTCTCATATGCATTCTCAATTTGTTAGTATCAATAGTATACAAACTTCTAAGTTTGGTGTCTTGCATGCATTGTTTTAATTCAGTTTTCATGTTTAGTTGCATTTTGATTGTTTCTCATCATTAAAAATCCAAAAAAATTTTCAAAATTGTGTCTTTTCAAGTCAATAATACAGAGAATTGAAGATTCAGAACATACAGCAGAGGAATTATACAGAAAAAGTTGGGCGTTCAAAACGCCCAGTGAAAAAGGAAAACTAGCATTTAAACGCCAGCCAGGGTACCTGGCTGGGTGTTTAACGCCCAAAAAGGTAGAGATTTGGGCGTTAAACGCCAGAATGGGCACAAGAGGGAAGATTTTGCTTTTAATGCACATTTTTTTCAAGTTTTCAAAATTTTTCAAAATCAAATCTTGTTCAAATCATATCTTTTCAATCATATCTCTTTCAAAATCAATTTCTTTCAATTTTATATTTATTTTTACTATTTTCAAAAATCCTTGCCTCAATTCAAGATTTGCTTCAAAATTTTCAAGTTGTTACTTGCCTATAAAGAAGGGATCAAACTTTAAATTTTAGAATCATATCTTTTAATTTCTTATTAGTCAAGTAATCAACTTTAAAAACTTTCTTTTTCTAAATTGATTTTCAATCATATCTTTTCAAACATATCTTTTCAATCACATCTTTTTCAAAATTAATTTTTTTTCAATCCTATCTTTTTCTAATTTCAAAATCTTTTTCAAAAATCACTTTATTTCTTTCCCAATCTTAGTTTTCGAAAATCTCAATCAAATTTTCAAATTTCTTTTTAAAATCTTTTAATTAATTTCGAAAATTTCTTCCCCTCTTCTCACATCCTTCTATTTAAGGGACTAAGACTCCTCATCAAGGTGCAATTCGAACTCTGTCCTTCTTGATAAGTTCGAATTCCCTCTTTTCCACCTCCTCCTTCTATTCTTCTTTTCCTCTGACACTTCAAGGAATCTCTATACTGTGACATAGAGGATTCCCTACTTTCTTATTCTCTTCTCTTTCATATGAGCAGGAACAAAGATAAAGGCATACTTGTTCAAGCTGATCCTGAACCTGAAAGGACCTTGAAGAGAAAGCTAAGAGAAGCTAAAGAACAATTCTCTCTAGAGGGCCTAACAGAGCTCTTCAAAGAAGAAGAAACCATGGCAGCCGAAAACAACAACAATGCCAACAATGCAAGGAAGGTGCTTGGTGACTTTAATGCACCTACTCCTGATTTCTATGGGAGAAGCATCTCTATCCCTGCCATTGGAGCAAACAACTTTGAGCTTAAGCCTCAATTAGTTTCTCTAATGCAACAGAATTGCAAGTTTCATGGACTTCCATTGGAAGATCCTCATCAGTTCTTAGCTGAGTTCTTACAAATTTGTGACACTGTCAAGACCAATGGGGTTGACCCTGAAGTCTACAGACTTATGCTCTTTCCTTTTGCTATAAGAGACAGAGCTAGGACATGGTTAGATTCACAACCTAAGAAAATCCTGAACTCTTGGGAAAAGCTAGTCAATGCCTTCTTGGCAAAGTTCTTTCCACCTCAAAAATTGAGTAAGCTTAGAGTGGAAGGCCAAACCTTCAGACAGAAGGAAAGTGAATCCCTCTATGAAGCTTGGGAAAGATACAAACAATTGATCAGAAAGTGTCCTTCTGACATGCTTTCTGAATGGAGCATCATAGGTATCTTCTATGATGGTCTGTCTGAACTGTCCAAGATGTCATTGGACAGCTCTACTGGAAGATCTCTTCATCTGAAGAAGACGCCTGTAGAAGCTCAGGAACTCATTGAAATGGTTGCAAATAACCAATTCATGTACACTTCTGAGAGGAATCCTGTGAATAATGGGACAAGTCAGAAGAAAGGAGTTCTTGAGATTGATACTCTAAATGCCATATTGGCTCAGAACAAAATACTGACTCAGCAAGTCAATATGATTTCTCAAAGTCTGTCTGGAATGCAAGCTGCACCAGGCAGTACTAAGGACGCTTCATCTGAAGAAGAAGCTTATGATCCTGAGAACCCATCAATGGAAGAGGTGAATTACATGGGTGAACCTTATGAAAACACCTATAATCCTTCATGGAGAAATCATCCAAATCTCTTATGGAAGGATCAACAGAGACCTCAACAAGGTTTCAACAACAACAATGGTGGAAGAAACAGGTTTAGCAATGGCAAGCCTTTTCCATCATCTTCTCAGCAACAGATAGAGAACTCTAAGTAGAACCACTCTGTCTTAGCAACTATGGTCTCTGATCTAATTAAAACCACTCAGAGTTTCATGACTGAAACAAGGTCCTCCATTAGAAATTTGGAGGCACAAGTGGGTCATCTGAGCAAGAAAGTTACTGAACTCCCTCCTAGTACTCTTCCAAGCAATACAAAAGAGAACCCAAAAGGAGAGTGCAAGGCCATAAACACAATCAACATGGCCGAATTTGGAGAGGAGGAAGAGGCAGTGATCGCCACTGAGGAAGACCTCAATGGACGTCCACTGGCCTCCAATGAGTTCCCTAATGAGGAACCATGGGAATCTGGGGCTCACACTGAGACCATAGAGATTCCATTCGATTTACTTCTGCCATTCATGAGCTCTGATGAGTATTCCTCCTCTGAAGAGGATGAAGATGTCACTGAAGAGCAAGTTGCTATATGGAGAAGAAGCATGAAGAGCTTCTCTCAAAACAGAGTCAAACAGAGCCCCCACAGTCAAACTCTAAGTTTGGTGTTGGGAGGCCACAACCAAACTCTAAGTTTGGTGTTGAACCCCCACATTCAAACTTTAAGTTTGGTGTTGGGAGGTTCCAACATTGCTCTGAACATCTGTGAGGCTCCATGAGAGCCCACTGTCAAGCTACTGACATTAAAGAAGCGCTTGTTGGGAGGCAACCCAATGTTATATCTATCTATTTTCCATTGTTATTTTATGTTTTCTGTAGGTTGATGATCATGTGAAGTCACAAAAATAATTGAAAAAGCAAAAACAGAATGAAAAACAGAGAAAAAAATAGCACACCCTGGAGAAAAAGCTTGCTGGCATTTAAACGCCAGTAAGGGCAGCAAATGGGCGTTTAACGCCCAGTCTAGCACCATTCTGGGCGTTTAACGCCAGAAAGGGGCACCAGACTGGCGTTTAACGCCAGGAATGGGCAAGGAGCTGGCGTTAAACGCTAGAAAAGGGCAGCAGCTCAGCGTTTAATGCCAGAATTGGCAAAAAGGGCATTTTTGCACGCCACATGGTGCAGGGATGAGAAATCCTTGACACCTCAGGATCTGTGGACCCCACAGGATCCCCACCTACCCCACTCCTCTCTCTCTTCTTCACCCATTCACCAATCACCTCAATACCTCTTTCCCAAAAACCCCTCACCTATCAAATCCCACCATTCTCTTCACCACTCACATCCATCCTTCATAAAACCCCACCTACCCCACCATCCAAATTCAAACCACTTTCCCTCCCAAACCCACCCATAATGGCCGAACCATACACAACCCTCTCACTCCTATATAAACCCATCTTCACTCCTTCATTTTCACACAACCTAAACACCACTTCTCCCCCTTGGCCGAAACACAGAGCCCACTCCATCTCCTCTATTTCTTCTTCTTCTACTCTCTTCTTTCTTCTTTTGCTCGAGGGCGAGCAACCTTCTAAGTTTGGTGTGGTAAAAGCTAAAGCTTTTTGTTTTTCCATAACCATTTATGGCACCAAAGGCCGGAGAAACCTCTAGAAAGAGGATAGGGAAGGCAAAAGCTTCCACCTCTGAGTCATGGGAGATGGAGAGATTCCTCTCAAGGGTGCATCAAGACCACTTCTATGAAGTTGTGGCCATGAAGAAGGTGATCCCCGAGGTCCCTTTCAAACTCAGAAAGAGTGAATATCCAAAAATCCGACATGAGATCCAAAGAAGAGGTTGGGAAGTTCTTACCAACCCCATTCAACAAGTCGGGATCTTAATGGTTCAAGAGTTCTATGTCAATGCATGGATCACCAAGAACCATGATCAAAGTGTGAACCCGGACCCAAAGAATTGGCTTACAATGGTTCGGGGGAAACGCTTAGACTTTAGTCCAAAAAATGTTAGGTTGGCATTCAACTTTCCCATGATGCAAGGAGATGAACACCCCTACACTAGAAGGGTCAATTTTGATCAAAGGTTGGACCAAATCCTCATAGACATTTGTAAAAGAGGGCACTCAATGGAAGAGAGATTTAAGAGGAAAGCCGGTTCATTTAAAAAGGCATGACCTCAAGCCCGTGGCTAGGGGATGGTTGGAGTTTATCCAACGTTCAATCGTTCCCACTAGCAACCGGTCTGAAGCTACTATAGACTGGGCCATCATGATTCATAGCATCATGATTGAAGAGGAAGTAGAAGTTCATGAGGTTATATCCCAAGAACTCTATAAGGTGGCAGACAAGTCCTCTACCTCGGCAAGGTTAGCCTTCCCTCATCTCATTTGTCACCTTTGCAATTCGGTTGGAATTGACATAGAGGAAGACATTCTCATTGATGAGGACAAACCCATCACTAAGAAAAGGATGGAGAAAACAAGAGATCCCACTCATGGACATGAGCATGAGGAACTTCCTCATCATGAAATCCCTGAGATGCCTCAAGGGATGCACTTTCCCTCACAAAACTATTGGGAGCAAATCAATACCTCCCTAGGAGAATTGAGTTCCAATATGGGACAACTAAGGGTGGAGCACCAAGAACATTCCATCCTCCTCCATGAAATTAGAGAAGATCAAAGAATCATGAGAGAGGAGCAACAAAGGCAAGAAAGAGACATTGAGGAGCTCAAGAACTCCATAAGATCTTCAAGAGGAAAAACAAGCCGCCATCACTAAGGTGGACCCGTTCTTTAATCTCCTTGTTCTTTACTTTCCTGTTTTTCGAATTTTTTATGCTTATGTTTATCTACGTTTGTGTCTTATGATCATTAGTGTCTTAGTGTCTATGCCTTAAAGCTATGAAAATGAATCCATCACCTTTCTTAAATGAAAAATGTTTTTAATTGAGAAAGAAAAAGAAGTGCATGAATTTCAAATTTTAAAACAGTTTAATTATCTTGATGTGGTGGCAATGCTATTGTTTTTCTGAATGAATGCTTGAACAGTGCATATTTTTGAATTTGATTGTTTATGAATGTTAAAATTGTTGGCTCTTAAAAGAATGAAAGGAAAAGGAGAAATGTTATCTGATGATCTGAAAAATCATAAAATTGATTCTTGAAGCAAGAAAAAGCAGTGAAAAGCTTGCAGAAAAAAAAAAGAGAGAGAGAAGAAAAAAGAAAAGCAAGCAGAAAAAGTCAATACCCCTTTAAACCAAAAGGCAAGGATGATAAAAAGGATCCAAGGCTTTGAGCATCAGTGAATAGGAGGGCCCACAGGAATAAAATCCTGGCCTAAGCGGCTAAAACAAGCTGTCCCTAACCATGTGCTTGTGGCGTGAAGGTGTCAAGTGAAAACTTGAGACTGAGCGGTTAAAGTCGAGGTCCAAAGCAAAAAAGAAGAGTGTGCTTAAGAACCCTGGACACCTCTAATTGGGGACTCTAGCAAAGCTGAGTCACAATCTAAAAAGGTTCACCCAGTTATGTGTCTGTGGCATTTATGTATCTGGTGGTAATACTGGAAAACAAAGTGCTTAGGGCCATGGCCAAGACTCATAAAGTAGCTGTGTTCAAGAATCAACATACTTAACTAGGAGAGTTAGTAACACTATCTGGATTCTGAGTTCCTATAGATGCCAATCATTCTGAACTTCAAAGGATAAAGTGAGATGCCAAAACTGTTCAGAAGCAAAAAGCTAAAAGCCCCGCTCATCTAATTAATACTGATCTTCATAGATATTTTTGGAATTCATTGTATATTCTCTTCTTTTTATCCTAGTTTATTTTCAGTTGCTTGGGGACAAGCAACAATTTAAGTTTGGTGTTGTGATGAGCGGATAATTTATACGCTTTTTGGCATTATTTTTAGTATGTTTTTAGCATGTTTTAGTTAGTTTATATTATATTTTTATTAGTTTTTATTTAAAATTCACTTTTCTGGACTTTACTATGATTTTGTGTGTTTTTCTGTGATTTCAGGTATTTTCTGGCTGAAATTGAGGGACCTGAGCAAAAATCTAATTCAGAGGCTGAAAAGGACTGCAGATGCTGCTGGATTCTGACCTCCCTGCACTCGAAGTAGATTTTCTGAGGCTACAGAAGTCCAATTGGCGCGCTCTCAATTGCGTTGGAAAGTAGACATCCAGGGCTTTCCAGCAATATATAATAGTCTATACTTTGCTCAAGATTTGATGACCCAAATCGGCGTTCAAAGTCAGCATCAGAATTCCCAGCGTTAAACGCCGGAACTGGCACCAAAGTGGGAGTTAAACGCCCAAACTGGCACAAAAGCTAGTGTTTAACTCCAGGAAAAATCTCTACACGAAAATGCTTCAATGCTCAGCCCAAGCACACACCAAGTGGGCCTGGAAGTGGATATTTACGTCATTTACTCATTTTTTGTAAACCCTAAGCTACTAGTTCTCTATAAATAGGACCTTTTGCTATTGTATTTAAGAGGCTAATCTTTGAGTAGTTCTATGCTACCTTAGATCACGTTTTGGGGATGACCTCATGGCCATGCCTAGACCTTATTCTTATGTATTTTCAATGGTGGAGTTTTTACACATCATAGATTAAGGTGTGGAGCTCTGCTGTACCTCGAGTATTAATGCAATTACTATTGTTCTTCTATTCAATTCAGCTTGTTCTTGTTCTAAGATATCACTTGTTCTTCAACTTGATGAATGTGATGATCCGTGACACTCATCATCATTCTCACCTATGAACGTGTGCCTGACAACCACCTCCGTTCTACCTTCGATTGAGTGTTTATCTCTTGGATTCCTTAATCAGAATCTTCGTGGTATAAGCTAGAATTGATGGCGGCATTCTTGAGAATCCGGAAGTTCTAAACCTTGTTTGTGGTATTCTGAGTAGGATTCAAGGATTGAATGACTGTGACGAGCTTCAAACTCGTGATTGTGGGGCGTTAGTGACAGACGCAAAAGAATCACTGGATTCTATGCCGACATGATCGAGAACCGACAGATGAATAGCCGTGCTGTGACAGAGTGCGTTGAACATTTTCACTGAGAGGACGGGATTGTAGCCACTGACAATGGTGATGACCAACATACAGCTTGCCATGGACAGGAGTAAGAAGGATTGGATGAAGACAGTAGGAAAGCAGAGAGACGGAAGGGACAAAGCATCTTCATACGCTTATCTGAAATCCTCACCAATGAATTACATAAGTATCTCTATCTTTATTTTATATTTTATTTATCTTTTAATCATTCATCATCCATAACAATTTGAATCCGCCTGACTGAGATTTACAAGATGACCATAGCTTGCTTCATACCAACAATCTCCGTGGGATCGACCCTTACTCGCGTAAGGTTTATTACTTGGATGACCCAGTGCACTTGCTGGTTAGTTGTGCGGAATTGTGACAAAGTGTGATTCACGTTTGAGAGCTCCAAGTCTTTGGCGCCATTGTTGATGATCACAATTTCGTGCACCAGTAATCATAAAACTCGGAAGAAAATCAAATGATTGTTCAGAAATTCTCTAAGTCCATATTCAAACAAGCGTGTATAAAATTATTGCAAAGACGGAAGAAGAAATTAAACTCTATTTAGAAAAAAAAATCCGAGGTAAAATTTTGCTTATAAGTTAGTAAAGGAAATAAGTGGTGCATTGCAAACAGACAGATTTTTGATAAATATGGAAGCTTTTCAAAACTTCATTTAAAATAGTGCATGCCAACTTCAAAACAACTTTGTCAAAATTTGAAGAATGGTTTCAATTACAATCAAGCAACAGAAAAAATTTAGTTTGGAATTTCTTCAAAGAGAATTCAAAAGTTCTTTAAAAAGGTTCAAAACAAGACTCCGAAAGTATACTTAAAATCACCACCTCAGAAGGACATTCAAGAAAATTAGGGTGTACTTAGAAAGAAATCAGGCCATACGAGAAAGGACCTTGAATCAAGAGAGTTCAAACAAGACCAATTAGGCATGAGGCACTGAACAAGCTTTCAATTGATCCAAAAGAATACAAAACTTGCAATGAAAGACAACTCCCTCAACAGTAAATCCTCGAGAAGGAACCTTTAACTAAAGAAAGACAAGTAAGAGGACAAACGGTGTACTAGATTGAAATAAATTCAAGCTGACTCGAATGGGTATGAGATTCACCAGAGATGGAAAACTAAGATTAATGGTGATGTTCATAAAATTAAAAGAATAGTTAAAAACAGAACCAAGTATGATATCCATAAAAATGAAAAGCTTAAGAATGAATTAGTCCATTCTCAAAAGGAATGATATGAGTACAATATTTTTAAAAGAACAACAAATGCATAAATAACGTAGTATACTAAACCAAATTCAAATTAAAAATAAATTAATTGAAGTTTGTCAAATGAAAATCAACTGAAAAGAGGCAAAAATCCTTTTTTGAAGAATACCTAAATACATCATCAAATAAACGTATTCGTAAAACTGTAATAAAGTTGTTAGAAAATCAAGATATATTTAAAGTAAATATAATTCCATAAATAAGTGAAGGAACAGGCGAGGTATTGGAAACAATTAGTTTTTAAACTGTATAAGGAACTTTCAAAGTTTATATAGAGAAGTGTATATCAAATCAAAAGCGGTTTCATTAAGATTTGAAGAATGGCTGTAAGTATCATCAAATAAGAGGAAAACTAAATCACAATTTGTTTACAAAAGGACTCGGAATAAGAACTTAAAAAGGTATACTACATCAATATAGGTTTAAATGTATATCAAAGAATACATGACTTAAGAGGAAGTGCCTAAACAAAGAAAGGTAAATACACCAAGGATTTTAAGCAGACATATGTAGTTAGAATCAAACGAAAATGCATATAAACGAAAGGACGGGAATGGGAGATAATCAAATCACTTCCCAAGGAAGACCTCGCAAACAAGAACCGCAAAGCACACCAAGAAAGAACAAGTCACATGATATTTGCAAGAGTTCGAGACAACTAACCGAAAAACCTCGAGAATTAACTCTTAACGTTCCCAAAATCCGCGATTCGATTTACCTATAACTCGTATATCATCTATGATAAGCCATTAGTGCTTTCATATACATAATTCACTAGTGCTAAGATGGACAAACTTAATACCAGGAATTATGCAATGCAAGACTAATGGCTTTAATCAATAGACCGTCATGTACAGAAAGCTCTAATTCTCGTTATCCGAACAAGACCTACTACATGACAGACGCTCAGGGTATGCAATTAAAGCATAATCGGTCCATTTCTCAGGCTCTATAGGAGAGACCACTCTGATACCATAATGTAACACCCTAACTATCAAAATGTCACGCTTCCGGCTGTGCCACTCTGATAGCTCGGGTATTACGACGACTCTTATAATATTTAATACAAAAATATGAGCATGTTTAAAACTTAAATCGTATTACCGCTCAAGAGACTTTTTAACAGATAACATACATCCATACAAATATCAATACTTACAAAGGATATATACATATATATACATATTTATAATTTTACAAGCATTACCTAATACAATTCCTATCCCTCTTACAGAATGTATAAAGATAAAGGCGAAGGAAAATATAATATCTAAAACAATACAATACATCATATAAACGAAAAATAGAATAAACTCTTCGTGACTTTCTCGTCCATATCCTGAAGAAAACACCTCTAGGGGATGAGAACATCGTCCTCGAAAGGGTTCTCACTATAGGGTTGCATAATTACTATAATAGGATACATGAAAATTAAACCGTTACAATGATTAATAACCGCCATATGCATCTTTTCAAAACCAAAGAGTTAATATCAAAATTCTGAAATTCTTTTTGGAAGAGAAAACTGTTAATTCTTTAAAAATCCGAAAGCCTTTCTAAAAGTCTTTCCTAGACAGTATGAATGACCAAGCTATTCTAAACATAGGTTCATTAAGTCTATGCTAAACCAGTTTGGTTTTTTTATACTTTTCTAAGCCAAGAACATAAACCAAACACGGCCTTCAGCCCATTTTATAATCAGTCATGGCCTTAGGCCCAAACCATTCAGTCCACAACCAATCCATCACAATCCAACAGAGTTTCAATCGCAAACACAAGTAGGAAAGCTCAACCACAAACAAGCAGTTACATCAAGTAGAACAATTAACAGTTAAACACAATTAATCACATAGGCAAACCAAGTACAATATGCACACCCAAACAATGTCACATACATGCATATGATGAATGCCTGTCCTAGTGGCTGATGAGTCTCATATGTCGGTTATAAAGCCAACCCGACAAGTCCTGGTAGCTAACCATTGGACTGTCCCTCTGTCGTGCATCTCCAACTTGAGTTATTCACAATCATAATCATAATCACACAACACCCACACTGGTGTTTATCCATGGGGGCGAGATTGTAACGACCCAATTTTCTGTATGCCTAGGACATACCAGAAACTAAGTGCTACCAATTTGTCATCCTAATTATTATCTATTATTTATTATATGAGCCTGATTTGTTGTTAGAAGCGTAGTTAGTTAGCGAGGTACTTTTTTTTTTTTGAAAACGTTTGAATTAATAAACATAATTATTTATAATCAATTTACAAATAATAATAGATAAAACAGTTATAAACAACCACACATAAATACATCACAAGTAGTTGACAACATTCGGTGATTCAGCCTTTATTAGAATATAGACTGTTAGTTAGAACACCCCTAGATATAGCTAAATAATATCTATATACATATATATACATACAACATCCCAGGTCCTGACCTGTTCAAGAGGTCCCTAAGCTGGCACCTAGGCTAGCCTAGACTCTATATTCACCTAGTCCCTCTAAACTACTAAAGCGAGGGAAAGTACGTTCTAGGTCTTCAAAACTCAAATCAGGTGGAACATCACCAAAAGGTAGAACATCATCTGCTACTCCTCTACACGATCAGACATTGCCATATAACGTCTCTCTGGTACCTCATCAAGTAGCCACACAACAGGAGTCTCGTACACATTATTTAAGTTAAAGTTCGCATACAAACGGGGTGCAGACATTGGCTGGTCTCACAGTATATACATATAAACAGAGAACGGGATTCACCCTAGACTCAGAAGACTACCTAGAGCGGAATCCTTTTTACAAACGGTCGTCAGCGAACTACAGAAAGGAACTCTTGCTTCCATCTGAAGGGGGAAGGAGGAGAGAAGGGGTAAGAACTGGGGAGTTCTTAGTAGGGTCGGGGTTATTAGTTAAGTTCATTAATTATATGTTGTTTTGCAAACGAATGGAAAAATATAGAAAGCAGTAAATAGAAGATGAAGATAAATAGAGGAAATAGAAAAATAGAAAACAGAACAAAAACAGAAGGATACAAGAAAATACAAAACAGACACAGAGAATATAATACAACAAGGAAAGCATACATTCATACCACAATCATAACAAAGGAAATGCACAACCAAGTATGATGCATGTCTGTCCTATGTAGGCCATGAGCTCACGTGTCGGTTTACACCCTGCAACCCGACATTACCCAGGAACTAGTCCTAGATATGGCTTTATCTCTGTAGGTGAACTTCGGCCTACAGAAACAGCACTCCCATAAGTGAACTTCGGCTTACATGAATAGTCTAAACACAACAGAATAACTTTCTGTAGGTGAACTTTGGCCTACAGAAATGGCACCTCTGTAAGTGAACTTTGGCTTACAGAAATAGCGCCCCTGTAAGTGAACTTCGACTTACAGGTATCATAACACTCTGTAGGTGAACTTCGGCCTACAGGAGCAACACCCTGAGATACACAATTGATATTCACTGTAGGTGAACTTCAGCCTATAGGAATAACAACTCACTGTAGGTGAACTTGGGCCTACAGGATCTCTAGGGCCAATGGAAAAAGCAGCAGATGAACATACAACAGA
This sequence comes from Arachis ipaensis, assembly GCF_000816755.2. Taxonomy (NCBI): domain Eukaryota; kingdom Viridiplantae; phylum Streptophyta; class Magnoliopsida; order Fabales; family Fabaceae; genus Arachis; species Arachis ipaensis. The sequence continues at coordinate 99,912,389 of NC_029790.2, read as the reverse complement.
ACATCATGCCACAAAGCTTAACTCTTTATTCTTATACTCTTCTCCTCTATTCTCTTTGTTATATTACTCTTTTCTCATTGTCTCCTTACTCTGCTCTGATTACTCTGTTCTCTGTATCTCTCTACTCTATTCTGATTTCTCTGCTTAACGTATGTATTTAAAGCTTATATAAATTTCGGTATGAATAGTTAGTCTCTCCCAAGTATAGGTTCATCAAGTCTATACTGAAACAGTTTAACTTTTAATATTATACCTAACCCTAGTCGCAAGTCAAGGACTAACTATGTTGCTCCTAGTTCATTTACTAATCTCTGTCTGTTTTTCTGTCATTAAAACTTTACAGACTTTTCTTTGTTGTTTATCTTTTCTTTAAATTTTTATCTTTCATTTATCTTTGCCTCACAAACATGTTATTACCACTCCCTAAGTGTTTTATGAAGGTAATTATGAGATTCTGCGCTTAAAGTTGTCTTTCTAAAGCTTTTACAGAAAACTGTCTTTTCCGCTATTATTTTAAAATTTATTATTATAAATTAATTTTTATTATAAAATTATTTTATTTATTTTATTA
>NC_029790.2:99902405-99908767 GCF_000816755.2 Arachis ipaensis | reverse complement strand
TTCATAAATTCTTCAGATTCTTTCTCTATTTTTACCCGTTTTTCAGTCTTTTCAGCAACCGATTTTTACCATAATTCATAATAAATTAGCATCCACTAAAACTCCATCTTTTCTATATTATTTCAACACAAATTGAACCTCAATTTAAGCTTATGGTTTCATTTTTCCAGCTGCCCCAAGAACATGAACTTTAAAGCTTGAATTTCATCAACTTTCATCAAATTTTCACCAAGAATCAATCATATATGCAACCAATTTTCAACTTTCAGAAATTACAAAATAACCCCTCAAACACCAAAATAATTACAACCTTGCCCTTTTTAAGATCTAAAAGGTGTTCTTCATTGTTCTTCACCACACTCAAAGTGTTCTTCATGTTCTTCATAAATTCTTCAGATTCTTTCTCTATTTTTACCCGTTTTTCAGTCTTTTCAGCAACCGATTTTTACCATAATTCATAATAAATTAGCAGCCACTAAAATTCCATCTTTTCTATATTATTTCAACACAAATTGAACCTCAATTTAAGCTTATGGTTTCATTTTTCCAGCTGCCCCAAGAACATGAACTTTAAAGCTTGAATTTCATCAAATTTTATCAAATTTTCACCAAGAATCAATCATATATGCAACCAATTTTTAGCACAGCTGATGACAAGTCATCTTAGCCTAGTTTCACTAGCCTTTTTCTTTTGTTTTCAATTGAATTATGCACTTTCTTGAGCTACAAGTAAGCTAATTTGGGTAAATTCTCATGCTTCCTTTGATTGAATCGACCATGTATGAATTCATGCTATTTCATGAGGTTTTATGCTATAATTGTCACATATTATGATAAAATGAATATCTCATGATTTTAAGCATTCTTTTGCACCAACGTGGGTATCAGCAAAACATGGGGGCTGATATGAAAAGTTGGATCAAAAGTTTGCCTCAAACTTTTACTCAAACTTTTGCAAAACTCCAACCCGGTTCACTTGGTTCACTTTGGTTCCTCTCCAAACTCCAAGAGCAATCATAAAATATCCCATCAACAGCCAAATCATACAACACTCACACAACTCAAACACAAATAATCAAGATTAATTTCGTGACACCCTACCTAATTTTGCTGCTCCTAATTCAGTTAGACTTTCAGGTAGTCCTTTAGCACTTTTTCCTCCTAAATCACATCAAGAACAACTTTAAATCAAAAAACCCTCAACTAACCAAATCTCCCTCAGCACGTTAGGAGGTGATTTCTAACCTTAGACTTGCTGGAAAGTCACGTTTCTTGGCCCTCAAGTCAAGTTAAGCATGATTCATAAGGAAGAACATCAAGAAAACACATGTTTAAGCATGTTTCCTTGAAAACCGAATTGAAAGGGGAAAGGAACAGCCATATCACCTTATTTTCAGCCTTGATAAGTTACATGGTTATGTAGAGGAAGAAGAGAGGATCATTTTGGTGAAATCGGAGTTTTGGTTCAGAAGAAATAAAGCTTTGAAGATTAAGTGTTCATGAAGTTTTCTCTCTTTGCTCTCTTGTTATTTTCGGCCAAAGGGAGTAAAGGACCAGCCTTGGAGTGTCTTGGGGGTGTAAGGTGAGTTGTGATTGGTTGGCTTGGAGGTGGATTAAAATAATATTAAAATATCTCACGTGTATAACTACTAAAATTAGATGTATCGGAACACTTGTAAAAATATCTCTAAAAATTATTTTCTGAGCTACTAGCATAAATGACACTAGTAACATATTTATTATGAGAATAAAACATCTATAATGAGGCCTTAGCATTGCTAAAGTCATCAGAGAGTGCTGGTGCTAAGCTGCACCAGTAAAATATGAACCCAGTTAAACCGATTTCCTGTTTTTAACTAAAACAGACCAGGTAACCTTATAATATCATTCAAGCATCTTCTAATACTAATATAATGATAATATTATACTATTATCTCTCTTCTCTCATGAGTCGAGTCTGGTTCGTCAAACTGAGACTATTTACGAAAACTACAATCAGAACTCCTAACCGATACGGTTCAAAAACTAGGTTCTTCGCGATTACGTTGTCGGGCTTGTCTCAACTAAGGTCCTGAGTTAAAGATAATATAATGACAATGAGGATTGAGATACTTGATGATACAGAAGAGGTGTTCCCTTTACTGATCTTTTGGAGAAATTCGTGTCTTCAGAAATGATCTCGCGTACTCGAAAATTAGGGTTGTTACAGAGATCATCCGGAACTTTCACAGTGTCCGGCCACACTTATGACTTAGGGTCAGCAGAGTATCGAGTCTCAACCTGGAGCACGTGGTGGCTAGCCACTGCTTTTACCTAGGGAAACTTGTATCTCAGATAAGTGGAAGTGCAACAATCACTTTATCAACTTAATAATCATCCATATTCATACTCAGCTATCCGGCTCATAACATATTCCACAATCAGCCATAATTCATTATCATATACAGTCATTCCAGCTCATAACACAATAGCACTTCCACCATCCAACATCATAAAACTCATAAAATCATCATTCAAGCCATAAATCACTTTTCTCAAATCACTTCTCTTTGAAATCAAATTCAATTCATCCCAGTTTTAACTTCAAAAATCCACATTTTGCAAATCACTTCTAGCCTATAAGCCATCTTTCTCAAATGAAGTTTTCTCTTTCAAAACAAGCCACATTTCCACAAAATCCTTCTAAAATTTCCAAGTGATTCAGCAACTAGGCCAAATTAAAAATCTCTTTTGAAATATCCAAAAATTAGTCATCTAAAAACAGAATTTGGTAATAGAAATTTCTCAGCAGAGTCTCAAGACTTTAGGGAAGGACAACCTATCTCAATTTCTTAAAAATTTATTGAAACTCTTAAAATCATATATTCTTGGTTTAAGTAAATAGAAACAGAATTTATTATAAAACCAAATCATATAAAGTCACAAGTCCCAACCCAATCCAAAACCAATTCACTTGAAACAGAGCCAATCCATTTAAATCAAAACCACTTTCAGGTTCCTTCTTAAAACCAATTCTCTGACTTCTTCCAAAATGTCACAAACGCATTTATTCAATCAAAAGTTCAATTTCTTTTAAAATCACTAAAAGCTCCTCTGAACAAAATCTTTAAGTCTAACTAAAAGCATAAGCGCTTTTTATATTTTAAATCAATATTAGAACATAATACTTTTCTTAATAAATCAAATAATACAGTTTCTCAAATCCAAGCCTTTCTAAATAACTTTTCAAACAAAGTCTAAGATTTTTATAGAAATTTCGGCAGCACCTCGCCTAAAACTTGGACTCTACCACCCTTTTCGGGTCCCAACCAAACCGTTCCACAATCTTTTTCAACAGTCCAAAACCCAAAATCAGTTCAAAAGCAAGCTGAATCAAACATCCACCTCATTTTCATATCTCAAGGAAACCGTCTCAATATCAAATCATTATCAACTGATTAAACTCATTTCTAAAACTTTAAAGAAACAGTTCAGCAACAATCCATTTATCAAAATCAAACAATAATCCAATCAAACATATGATCATATTCATCCAAAACAGCCAGACAATACATAATACTTATACAATCACTAAAAAGTATAAAATTCTCACATCAATATCCATTTATAACAATTCCAGATATAACATAGCCTTTTAGGAAAACTCCTACCTCGATTGTCGAAACTCGAAAACTCTAAAACTCATCACAACTCGTTTTCGCCTGGCCCGCAACTACGGCAGCCACAACTTCCGCTCAAAACCACTTTCTCAGCAACCACAACGACTCTAATCACAACATATAATAATCAGGACTCGACCCCACGTTACCAAAACTCAGATTCATTAACCAAACACAACAGAGTACTAACGCGAGTCTTTTCGAAATATAATTACTTACTGAAATAACAAAATGAAGCAGCTGCAATTCTGAATCGACCCGACAATAGCTCCAACAATAGCCCCAAGTGATAGTCGCAAGCAAAACCCCAGTGACGGCGACTATAACAACCACGCGGCGTTAAAAACCTTCTAGGGATCCAAAAGAACAGAAATAAAAACTTTAAAACCCTTACCGGCAGAGTTTTTCGGTGACAGCAGCGCGGTTCCCTCCTCCTCCGACAGCGACACTCGCGATGACAACCTCCCTGTTTTCTCTCTCCCGCTTGTGCCCCTCTTCCCGGCGACCCCAACGACAACAGCGGTGCTGGAACGGCGATGACGGCATCAATCGAAACAGAGCAGAATCAGAACGACAGCTTTAACTAATTCCGAAGACTTTCTAGTGGAAGCGCCGAGGGAATCTGCAGTAGAAATGGAGGCAGCAGTGACTAACTTCAACGGGGCTCCCCTGTCGCATTCTCTCTGCTATGCAAACTCCTATCTCTCTCTCTCTCTCTCTCTCTCTCTCTCTCTCTCTCACCTCCATTACCAAGGTTCTATTTTCTTCTTCCTTCTTCTCTTTTCTATCATTTTATATATATTTTATATATTATTTTTCTTTTCATTATTCATATTTTCCTTCTTCTTCTTTAAAAGTGGCGCGACAAACCCTAGCAGTGGCGGCGGCAGATCAGTCACGACATAGCTAGCAACAGCAAAGCAGTTCAACGATGATAGAGGCGTGATGAAGGCACAACGGCGCTACCCTTCGCGCACGAGCTCTCTCTCGTCTTCGTGGTTCTTCTCAGGCGACAGAACGGGGTTGATGGACGGCAGAACGGTGACTGGGAAAGGACGAACGGCGTGGCTTCAATGGTGACGCTCCTTGCGGCTCCACAAACGGTGACAAGGACGACGGCGTCTCCCTCCTCTCTGAATCTTTCGTCTCTCAGATCTCCCTCTCTTCTCCCCTTCCCAGATTCTGTTTTCCCCTACCCTTGCTTTCTTTGTTTTCTGTTTCACTGCTACTGTGTGTGTGTGTTGTTAGTGGTGGTGTGCGTGTGTGTGAGTGGGGAAGAGTGTGAGAGGGGGTTGGGTAGCTAGGGTTAGGATTAGGCCAAATTAGGATTAGGGTTAGATGAAAAATAGGGTTTGATTTGGGAATTTTTGGGTTTAATTAGAGTAGGATAATTTGAATAAAATTGAGGCATAGGATATTAATTTGAACTCTAATTAAATCCTTAAAATTTACTTTAAAATATTATTTGTTGTACCAAAATATTAATTAATTTAAAATCAAATACTTTAATGGAAATTATAAGATAATAAGATTAATTTCTTTTATTTCTAAAAATTAAAGTATTAAATTATAAAAATATTAACTATTTAAATTAAGTCATAACGTATTATTTCATAACTACTAACGTTATAATTTAAATATAGAAAATAACTCAATAATTATAAAATTGAATAAAGATCTTAATTTATTTCAAATTCAATTAATCAAAACTTATCTTAATTATCTTTAATAAAGAAATTTCTGAAATTAAAACTACAAAAATATTAAATTTGAAATTAGCTCATGATAACCCTTTTCAAAAGTTCTGGATCTTACAAAAGTAATAAAAGAAAAGCATTATTATTCAGAACAAGCTCATGATAAGGATGTAACCAAAATTTCTAATTAACTTCTCAGTTCGGATCTAGTAATCAACAACAATACTCATCTCATCAACAATAAAAATTTAGAAGAAAAAAAGTTCAACAATTATTCTTGAAAATTTATAAAATCATAAAATTTCAACAAGTATTTTCTACAATTACTCATGACCAATCATTTTTTACAACACTTACATCAATAAACCCATTATCATTCTTAAGACATCAGAATCAAGGACAATATGCAAATATTTGATGCTCAAGATTTAGTTAAAAAATTTACAATTATGTACTATTTTTTATTATCTTGGTTGAAAATAATATATTTTGATATTATTTTTTAAGATTACTAACATCAAAATTTAATAATTTCCAAAAATTTTAAATGCTTTATGTGTTAATTCTTTTAGCAAAACTTCAACAACTCATAAAAGTTAATCCAATAGATGATTATAAATCAAACTGATAGACAAGAATAAAAGTTGCGATGATAATACTTGGTAATAATTAATAACGATCGGATGAAGAGAATGTGGAAGGAGAAAAAAATAAGAAAGGAGAACTAGGTAATATAGTAGTGGCGATTGTTATGACAGGTATGTGTATAGAGAATAATATTATAGTAAAAGAAATAATAGTGTTTGATATAGTGAGGCAGTATAATACAAATATAAATTAATAATTTTGAAAAATATAATGAAATTAAAGATAATTTAAAAAATTAAATTTAAAATTAAAAAATCTTTTTTATCAATTAGAATTATGCATGAAGATAAAAAGTATTTTGAATATAAATTTTTACCTTTATTTTAAATTAAATACTATTAAAAATAAATAAATAAAC
>NC_029790.2:99870236-99900623 GCF_000816755.2 Arachis ipaensis | reverse complement strand
AATAACATAATAAATTTATTTAATATCTTATTTAATTTAAATTTATAAATTTTATACATTCTAAAAGTTAAATAATTTATAAAATTTTTATTTTTGTTTTTAAATTTTTTTATTTTTAATATTTAGATTATTTTATTAAATTTATAATTTTAAAAATAAAATTATAAAAATTAATTTCTTCAAAATAATAAAAAAGTGACCGAATAGTGTCTGTTAGGTCGCTAGTATAATATAAAAGGAATCTTGAGTAATAATGCTTACCTTTTGCAAAGTTTTATTAAATTTATAATTTTAAAAATAAAATTATAAAAATTAATCTCTTCAAAATAATAAAAAAGTGACCGAATAGTGTCTGTTAGGTCGCTAGTATAATATAAAAGGAATCTTGAGTAATAATGCTTACCTTTTGCAAAGTAAGAAAGCTATAAAGGTTTTTTAATTTATGTTTTCATTTTTAGTGTGTTTTTCCTTTTTAGAATTTTGTTACCTGCCTTTATCTTCTATTTTTTTCGCTCTTTCCTTTACAAAATTCTAAAAATAAAAGACACAAAAGCAAAACCGGAAATTATTTTCACAAAGCAAACTATTGCATGTCTTAAATAAATTGAGACAAGATATAATAGCATAATTGTGAAACCAATTATCATACATGGTGGAATCAACTATATAAATCAAATCATGATATTATATCTTAGGAAAAATATATAGAACCAACTCCTAATCAGGAAAGAATGGAATAACTTAATTAATTACAATTATATTAATTAGTTTTTTTATTTATAATTTAAAATATTTGTTATTAATTATTTTACCACATTCAAATTTGGTGAGATACGTTTAGTAGCTTGCGACGTGAATCACGGAAACTGATTCCCTAGCTTCCGTCTTTTCACCTTCTTTCCCTCTCCTCCACTGCCATTCACCTGTTCTCTCCCCCAAATAGCAAAGACGCTAACCTCCTCCATCCAAGGCATCCTCCCGGCACTCCACTATCGGTAACTTTCGGTCCGTTCTGCCATTAGTGGTGCTGAGATTGATCATCGTGCAACACGTTCCCGGTTGCGGTGAAACCTTTTACTCTTTTCCTCATCAATTTCCTCCATCGTCTCTACCAAATAATTCAACCGGTGTCTCCGTCGTCACTTCTCCACCGTGTGGGCCGCTTTTCCTGCACCAAGAAGCCGCCGTTGGTCCAACACATTTTCGGTTGCAGTGCAACCTTTCACACTTTTCATCATCAATTGTCCCCACCGTCTACATCAAATTATTTAACCTGTGGCTCCGCCGTCGCTTCTCCACGGTGCGTGTCGTGTTTCCTCCACAAAGAAGCGGCGCAAAGCTTCCAAAAAAGAATATTCTCTATAGACCTTTCAAACCCGGAAGGCAAATCGGATAGCACATTGATCAATACTAACGAAGGTAATAAAGAATTGAGTGTCGGTGAAGTTGTTACTCAAGAGAGGTCTAAGGTATGTTGTATGTTGTATAGGCTAGTCTTCAATTGCATGAAGTTTTATGAGAATGTGACTTGTGAATGTTTCTTATTCATGGTATTTAGATGTTTTTCAAGTTTATTTATTTGAAAAAATCTGGTACACTAATATGGTTAGTGGATATATTAATAAGGTATGCTTGTAATTGAAGATAGCATTCGTTTGTATACTTGTAAGTTATAATGTGTGGCATCATTCAAATAAGATCCCTAAAGGCTATGCTTAGCTAATGTCATTGACATAAAAATGCCGACAGAGAGAGACATAGATAGTGGATATAGAAACTCGTTGGGTTGTGGAGAAGACATGTAAAATCTTTTTGCTCAAAGACAATTTTTTGTATTTTATATTCTTCCTAAATGTGTGAATAGAAAATATCCATTTTTATCTCTTTGTTGTTGTATTTCTATATCACAATTCATGCCATCAATTAAATATTGTTAATGATGCATTGATGCGTAAGAGAAATTTTATGAAAATGTGTGATGTGAATGTTTCTTATTCAGGGTAATTAGATATTTTTTATATTGATTTTTTTGGAAAAATCTGGTACAGTGATGTGGTTAGTTGAGATATTAATAAAGTATGCTTGACTCCTATATGTGTTTCCTTCTATTTTTTGATATGTTTTATTGGATTGCTTCATTATATAGTAATGGTCATAGGTTGATTAAAGTTTTTTTTCGATGGTCTTTAATTGAAGGTCGACGAAATTACCGACGTCATGATGACGAGAAAGGATGAGTTGGAATTGAGGCACGAGGTTTGAATTATTCCTTATTGTTTGTTAGCACGTTATAGTTAGTGCGTAAATGCTAGTTTTGATTGTTATTTGGTTTTGTAAATTGACATTACAGTTGCCGGATCATAGTGGGATCAGTGAAGAGGAAATTCCAGTCAAAGGAATATGTTTTGATTTGTTGCCTCTGGTACAGAAATTTTATGCAAGTTATGCAAAGAAAGTTGGCTTCATCACTAAAGTCAGGAACACGAATTTTGACAAGATGCAGAAGAAATCAAAGATATCCATTAATTAATCTATTCACTACACACGAGAAGGTTATCGGGAGTCTTGGGTGAAGGCAGCAACTCGGGCAAACAGAATTATAGCCATGAGATGCAGAGCAAGGATGTATGTCATGTTGGACAGGGAGAAGAAAAGTTTGATGGTGTCTAGATTAGAACTGAGGCATTCTCACCCCTGTTCGGCTAAGAAAGTGGTCCACTATCATGAGTACAGGGAGTTGACAATGCATGCTAAGTGCGTCATTACGGATAACGATGTGGCTGGCATAAGACCCAACAAGACGTATCTAGCACTGGCAAACAAGGTTGGCGGGTCTTCAAACTTGAGTTTTTCAGTAAAGAATGTTAGAAATTACATCACAAGAATACTCCGATGTGCTGATGACAATGTGGACTTTAAAGAGATGATGAATTATTTTGTTCGAATAAAAGAGATCAATCCCAACTTTTATGCAATAGTTGTGGACTCTGCCAATAAGTTCAGGAGTGCACTCTGGGTAGATGCAAGGTGCAGGACTTCGTATGAATATTACGAAGATGTGGTGTCGTTCGACACCACTTACAGAAGAAACAGGTCTGTTTTTACTTATGGGTCAATCGCAAAAACAGTTATTTTTTTTAATATATTTTTGGGTCTATAATTTGTTGTTGGTGTTTTTGCAGGCACGGTTTACCATTTGCATCCTTTGTCGGTGTAAACCACCATGGGAAGTCTATTCTTCTTGGTTGTGCTTTACTTGGGAGTGAGGAGATCCCTAGTTTTGAGTGGGTGTTCACGCAATGGGTGAGATGTGTTGGGACTGTGCCAAAGGGGATCATCACTGACCAGTGCAAGGCCTTGGCCGATGCTATTAGGAAGGTCCTACCAGATACTGTCCACCGATGGTACATCTGGCACATAATGAAGAAGTCACAATTCAAGCTTAGAGGTTACGCTAGGTACGAAGAATTGAATGCTAAGATGAATCACATTGTGTATAATTCTCCTTCTGCTGACTCCTTTGAAGTTGATTGGGCTAAATTCATCAAAGAATTCGACCTAGGTTAGAAAATATGGTTAACAGGTCCGTTATCGTTAACTTGAATCTTGTATATTGGTTGCGTATTGCCTATTTATTCATTGTTGTGCATTCCGCCGGTTTGAATTTGGCCATTGTTTTTTGTAAGAGTGTATTAGATGTTTTTTTTAACTAGACAGTGGATGTTCTTTTCAACATGCAAACAGATGGTTCCTCTCTTAGGAGACTAGATGTTTTTTTATTTGTTTTATCAGTTCTTTGAAAGAGGTCATCATGTTCTGTATAGGTGACACCCTTATGCTCTATTTTTTTTATACAGACCTTTATGCCAATTGACGTAAATGGGTTCCAATATTCTTCAATAGTGAATTTTGGGCCGGTATGAGGAGTACACAGCGGAGTGAAAGTATGCACACATTTTACGGGGGTCGGGGTTTCTGCATTGCAAGAGTGAGTTGGTTCAGTTCGTCCATGAATACGACAATGTGCTTGGAAACAAGGAGTAGAAGGAGCTGAAAGATCGAAAGGAGTCATTTCATGTATAAGGAGCACAGGCATTGAGAGATAGTTTCAGCGGGAATACACCAGTAATATGTTCAGGATCCTTCAGCTGGAGGTAAGAAAAATCCGATTGCGTGATTTGATCAACTGAACAATAGGGTGACACAAATTCTGTTAAAGTGGACGAGCAGAAGGTTTTTTGGGAGAACGTTGTCTACCATACTTTCATAGTAGAGTTTGACCCATTAAGTCAAAAGGTTCGGTGCAAGTGCAACAAGTTTGAATTCAGTGTATATTGTGTTGCCACACCTTTGCTGTGTGGTCATACTACAGAGTTGACACAGTATCGAGCTGCTATGTTCTTCTTCGGTGGAGTAAGAATGTCATCCGCAAGCACACCTACATTAAGAGTAGCCATGATGTGCTCAAACTGATGAAAGCCACAACCTGTTCAGGCGTTTGTGTTCAGAGTTCTATAACGTTGCCCAGGAGTTTGTTGGTTGTGATGAGAAAGCAGCCATCTTGCGATCTGCCATTTGGGATGCAAAGTCCAAGCAGACTGATTACCATGCCAGCATGCATTCCAGTACTTCTGCTGCGACTCAGAATACCATGCCCACACAGAGCATAGGCGGTGTCAAGAGTTAAAACAAAAGGACGGCCGAAGAGTAAGAGACTTGGAGCAGAGTTGGACAAGTCAATTAAGAAATCGATGCAAAAAAGGAAGAGGAAATCGCATCTGGTATGTGGTAGAAGTGAGGTATATTTCAATTTTTTTTTTTGGAATGGTGTTTTTTATTCATATATGCTGTTTTATTTTTTTTTTGTGTTGTGAATCTTGTAGGATGTTGTTGACCATCAGACAGAAAATGATTATGATGGTTGTGTAAATAAAATATTTTAGGATTCTACTACTTGGAATGCATCTGATGATGGCGGATTCATGTCCCTGTTGAACTCTTTTCGGCATAGATAGTTATGCATTCATTTTGGTTGTATATTTTTTCAGGGTGGGTGGTTTCTCATACTTAGATAGATTTTGTGGTTCTTTAGACACAACTAAATAAATTCTGACTATTTTTGCTTTGTCACTTGCATTAATACTATTATGACGTATTCAATAAAGGAAATAAAAGCACACCTGTGGTTATCTTTTATCTAATTAGTAATTATTATAGGTTTTGAGAATGTTATTTTTTTAAGATCACGAAGTGTCACTTGTTTGTTGGCAAAAACTAGCGTATTACATCCGCCATGAAACATGTTATAGAATAGCTAAAAAACAAAAGTCATTCACTTCTTGATGCCAAAGCACTTTAGACTAGTTTCACTAGCCTTTTTCTTTTGTTTTTATTAGGTTTTATGCACTTTCTTGAGCTATAAGTAAGTATTTGGGTTAAAAGTTCATGTATCCCTTGATTCATTCAAACATGGTTAATTTAATGCATTTTCATGAGATTTATGCCATAATTACTTGTGTGCTAAGAATGATGGAATTTCTCATGACTATAGCAAGGCTTTGATGCATGTATTGGTTAATGATAGGTGAAGAAAGGCATGGAAAGAAGTTGGAGAATGGCCATGGAAAGAAGAAGAGAAAGCAACGTTGGTGGTCAAATTTGGTCCACCAATGTTGCCTCAAACGTTGGAGGAAAAGGCAGAGCAAAGTTCTGCATAATTCTGGTGCCAACGTTGGAGGGAACATTGGAAGGCCAACGTTACCTCCAACATTTTTGATACAATTTGCTTTCTGGAATTGGGAAAAATTGTCGCGACGCGTACGCGTGGCCAACGCGCACGCGTAGGGGATGCGCACACGTAAATAGGCCAACGTTAGAGGGAACGTTGCCCAACCAACGTTGAGTCCAACGCTCACGATACAAGGCCCAATTCTGAAGTTTGAGAAAATAGCATCGACGCGCACGTGTGGGTAACGCGTACACGTACTCGTGGAAAATTGACAATCTACGCGTACGCGTGGGTGACACGCACGCGTGAGTGTGCCAACGTTGGAGGGAACGTTGCCAGTCCAATGCTGAGGCCAACGTTTGCGAAAAGCTTTCAAAAATTGGAGTTGGGAAACTTGCAATAACGCGTACGCGTCAATAATGCGTGACGCGTACGCGTGGATGAGCATTCTGTTCCCAACCACGTGCACGCACAGGCAGCGCAGACACATGAAATGGCAAAAGCAACCATTCACGCGAACGCGTGGCCGACGCGTACGTGTGAACAGGCGAACGTTGGTGCCCCAACGTTGAGTCAAATGTTGCTTGTAACTCCCAGAACTCATTTTCTTTAAGAGAACGTTTGGCTCAACATTTGCCCAAAAATGTTTACTCCAACGTTGATACCAGAACTCTGCAATTGAGCACCTCTCTCCTCAACATCACTGAGATCCAATTCAATTCACTTCAACAAAGGCCAAAAGCCCAATCCAAAGACTTGAAGACCAATTGAAGAAAGTGTATAAATAGCTTAGAGTTTAGGTTAGTTAGGGGGTTAGAGAGATTGAGATCGGAAATTGAACTCTCTGCATAATTTACTTTCTCTGCAATTTTAGTTCACTCGCAAAGTACTTTCAATTTCAATTTCCATTTTCCAGAGCTATGAACAACTAAACCACTCTTTATTGGATTAGGGAGCTTTGTTGTAATTCAATAGATCAATAACAGTTTTCATTCTTCTTCTTCTATCTTTTCTCTTGATTTTGCTAGAAAGCTTTGGATCTTAATTCAATTGAATAGCTGTCTTGACAGAAAAGCTATTCATAATTGGGTTTCCTCTTATCCTTGAGATAGGGATGAGGAAATCATGCTAGAAAAGCTTTCTCACATTGGATTAGATTGGAGGTTGGATGGATATCGTGACATGTAATCCTACCAATACTTTGATCTATGAATTTGTGTGGTATAATCAGTGACCAAACTTCATCCCTTCCCATGAGCAATTAAATCAAGACATTGGGCAATTGTTCAAGTTTAGAGAGATTGGTGAGCCAAGACATTGGGATCCAATCACCTAAGATTGCCAAGCAAGGTCAATGAATGCATTGATTGAGAAAGAGATGAGAATGATTTGATCCGGAAAATGCAATATCTCCTAAGCCCAATGAACTCCCCCATTCTGATCTCACCTATTCTTTCAATTCTGCTATTACATTTATGCTTAACAATCCCCATTCCTTTTTAATTTCTTGCAATTTAAGCTTCTACACTTTAATTTCCTGCAATTTCCCTTCTGCAGTTTAATTTCTGTTATTTACATTTAGTTATTTACATTTCTTGCTCTTTAAGTTTCTTGCCAATTTAAATTCTGTAACCTCAATTCAATTCTGATTCAGTTCAACTAGAACACTTCTCCAATTAACGTTGATCAACCAACCAATTCCTGTGGGATTCGACCTCAATCTATAGTGAGTTTTTACTTGACAACAATCCGGTGCACTTGCCGGTGGAAATTTGTTGAGAAACAAGTTTTCGTGTATCACTTCTCAATGAAGTATGCGCATTCGAGAATGCTTAACACATGAAACAAAGAAACCATATCCCGAACCATCCACTTCGCCATGAAAAGAAACATCCCAATGCCTATCAGAAGCACCATTCACTTAAAAGAATGGTCACAGTCACGGTGCCAACACAAACGAACCTGTTGAGTAGACTCATTACAACATAAGGCTGTGCAATGCTTAAAGGACCAGCAAATGCCACAATTTCAGCAATAAAAAGGGACAAAAACATAAATAAACTTCTATTTGTATTCATAAACAAATGGGGTATATACACCGATCAGAGTAGACTGAATAGTATAATTAGACAATGCATTGCTTAATGAACTAAAGACATCCACAATTTGAGAACTAATTAATTGACAGTCGCCAACACTTAACACATGATACCTTCTGAGTAATATCTAAGAAACCAAAATCCATTCACTTTTCAATGAAGTACACGCACCCGCAAATGCATTGCACATGAAAACCCGGAAAACATACCGAGAACCATCCCATTCTCAAAGAGAAGAAACATCCTAATGCATATCAGAAGCACCATCCACATAGCTGGGCGAGCATCGCGACTCTAACAATTTCTGTTAATTGTAACACTAGCTGTAAGTCACACATAGGATCATGTGAATGTTAAAATGAGAATGGTAGACATCATTTTACCTTTTTTCTCATGTTGGTTGGCTTTTCTGCAAAATAATCCCACTACGGTTTCACAAGAAACAGCCTCGAATCCTTTAAAGGAAACTGTATACAAAGATCAGAGGCAACATCAAAAGAGTTCTCAATTAAACATTGTTGATGATGCTATACGAAACCCATATCAATGAATATCATATTAAACCAACATTAGAAGCATTATATATCAAATTGCACGAGGTTCATTTTTAAACACATGCAAAATTAGAGTAGATGTTCAACATGAAGAAAAAACCGCCTGAAGAGATTCTTAAGTTACACAGATTACATCAAGTGTGGGTTCCGGGGTATAAAGCATTAGAAAGCAAACAGGTAAATTTGCATATACGAAACATGATTTAACAAGTAGTAAGCTACAAGAAGGGTAGTAGAAATGATTTCAGAGTTTCCAATAAATTGACTCTTGGACCATGAGTAAGGACTAAAATTAAGTTCGACCAAAATTAGACTAAATTTAATATAAGTTCATCATTCAAATTCCAAACTACTATTAAGAGAACAGCAACAATCAATCTCCAATCACATGCCATTCAGCAAAATCCAACTCCCAATAACAACATTCTTCGCTCTCTAATTTCAGAATCATCCATTCTCTAGTTACAACAATTCAACAACATCCAACAACTTAGCAAAAGTAAACCACATCGACTATACAGTATGCAAATCAGAAGCTATACAAATTAGAAGCTATACAAATCCCATATCAATTATTACCATATAAAACCCAAATTAGAAGGAACATCTATCAAATGGCGAGATGTTCATTTTGAATCACTTCCAAAATTAGAGCATATGCTCAACATGAAAAAAAAAACAGACTGAATTGGACCATGATTATGACCAAAATTAGACTAACTTTATCATAGTTTCATCATCGAAATGCCATACCACTATTAAGAGAACAACAACATTCAAAATCCGACTCCTAATAACAGCATCATTTGCTCTCCAATTTCAGAAATATCCAATCTCTAGTTACAGTAATTCAACAACATCCAACAATTTAACAAGGGTAAATCACATCAACTACAACCACAGTTCCTGAACCTTAGCATAGATAAGCAAATAAAATTAAACCAAGTATGGCCTTTTTATTACCTAACTCCCAAACCGCAAAAATAAAATAAAATAAAATAAAGCGCAAATAGAATTCATGCTATTCAAACAAAAGACCAAAAGTACAAACTTTTTGAATGCGATTGCCATGTTGCATAAATGAATAAATCATCCAATTCATGATAAAAAAAAAAAAGGCCTCCAATCTATAATACAAGAACCATACAGTTGTCCAACAAAATAATCAAATCATAGATACCAATAGATGTAGTTAAACCTCCATCAAATCTGTCCAAAAAAATCACGTTTTAATACTGTAATTTTAAATAATCACATTCAGACCAAATTTAAAGTTGAAAAAAAAAAGAAATAAACTAACTTATAACTAACTTCCTCTTTGAAAATCCCAAACCACATGCAATTCAACAAAATCCAACTCCTAATAACATCATCTTTCGGTCCCTAATTTCAGTAATATCCAATCTCTAGTTACAGCAATTTAACAACATCGAACAATTTAGCAAGGGTAAGTCACATCGACTACAACCACAATTCCTGAACCTTAGCATAGATAAGCAAACAAAATTACACCAACTCTAATCCTTTTTGTTACCTAACTCCCAAAACCGCATAAAAAAAAGTGCAAACAGAAATTAATTATTCAAATAAAAGTCCAAAAGTATAAACTTTTTTGAGTGCCAGAGACATGTTACATGAATGGAAAATCATCCAAAAGTATAATACTTTTTTGAGTGTGGATACCTCTCCCTAGCATGACGCGTTTTGACGAGTGAGTGTGGGGGCTTCGGCTATCATCCCTATCGTCAAAGGCAAATCTGTGCGGCCTTGTGTGCCAAAGCGGACAATATCGTGCTAGCGGGTAGTCTGGGCTGTTACACATGGTATCAGAGTCGAAGCCCATATGGATGTGCCAGCGAGGGCGTTGGGCTCCCTTAGAGGGTGGATTGTAAGGTCCCACATCGGTTGGAGAGGGGAATGAAGCATGCCTTATAAGGTTGTGGATACCTCTCCCTAGCATGACACATTTTGACGAGTGAGTGTGGGGGGCTTTGGCTATCATCCCTATCGTCAAAGACAAAACTGTGAGGCCTTGTGTGCCAAAGCAGACAATATCGTGCTAGCGGATGGTCTGGGCTATTATATATGTTTTCCTAATTTATGTGCATGTAACAGTATCATTTCAACAGCCAATGACAATCCATAAGTAAGAAGAACATCACCATCTCTTATTTTTGTGACCGCATGCTTAACTATCACCTTGTAAGCATGTATAATCTTCTCATTTATAAATCGCTCCATATCTGAGTGGAGAAAAGCTTTTGATTCCTCCAATTCCTTACTGTATACATTCAACAGCCTCTACCTAAAGAATGCAAATCTAATATAAATTCTTACCTAAGTGAATGTTGAAATGAATTAAAATACTAGTCATGTTATGTAAATCACCACTTTCCTTCAACTACTCAAATCAACAAACATTCATATGTGCACAATATAATCAATTACAATATTCTCCTAAACAATTGCCTAAGAGTTAATTGGACATATTTATCATATTTAGAACAGAAAAAAAAATATTAATTAAACAAGCAAGCTAGGATCACACAATAGCTACACACACAAACATCTCAAGTTCATATTGCTATTCATAGCCAACAGGGGCTGAGTTTAGTGGTACCCAAGCATAGCTCAAGTTCATGTTTTGAGATATGAAATACCACAATTTGAATCTCATTTAAAAGCCATAATCTCATTACTAATCCCCAAATATAGTAGAAAAGAATCATCTAGAAAAATGAAACACCATAACCAAAACCTCTAATAAAACCGTCTGATGCAATCAACAACATCTAACAAAGCCATATTTATAACCAAATCAAAGGCAACATCCCACAACTTGTAAACCATGGTATTCAGAAACAGATATCAATTAACTCCAAATACTAAACACTCACCAATTAGTTCTCGCAAGGGATGTTTTGAGGCTGGGGCAGGGGACATTCTATCGCATTCGTGGTAGCAGGGCAGAGATGCTTCAATGGTGCCGCCAACTCTGACATGCAGCAGCAGCGGCACACTCTTGGAGACAAGCAGAACCGCCTTGTTCCTCGCAACTGGGTGGCACAACATCATTGTGGCAGAGATGGGCGTGACTCCGACTAACGCGCCAGTGACCAAGTTGACGGGAGAGAAGCTTTGCGGCGTTCTGAAGCTAGCTATGGAGGATTGATGTTGCCCGCACGATGTGGACCGAGGCGCAGTGGCCGTCGAGGGCGGAGGAGAATGCCATGCCATGAGCCTGGTAGTGTGGCACTGCCGTGGATGGTTTTGGAGGTATGATACGGTGAAACGGTGAAAGGAGAAGAGAGGGTTCGGTTAGGTTAATTATGTTTACCTAGGTTAATTTGGGATGTTGCTGAAGTGGACTGGGCTTCATGTTCTCAGTCCAACAAGAGTTGGCAGGTTTTTGGCTGAAGCTATCTTGGTTCCCTAGCATTGTTGTATATCTTATCAAAAATGATATTTACATGCAAATCATATTCAAAGACGTAAATGATCCCATATGAATACAAAAATATGTGTTACGGATCCGGCCAACGGATTTCACACCGGGAATGTTCTCCGAACCCGGTTACCCGGCTTCAAACCACATCGCCCTTCTAGAAGGCCCAGAACCGGTTCACTAGAGCTCCTAACCAACAATTAAATTCAAATACCTCCCTTATCTTAACCAGATAAGATAAGATAAGATAATTACTATCACCTATATAAATGGGGAGTCTCAGGCCCCCTCAGGTACGTCATTGACTCCACATACCTTATACCTCTCAGATCCATTCTGACTTGAGCGTCGGAGTATCTTTGTAGGTACCACCCCTCATCGCTCCAGCCAGATGATCCGACATCCGCCTCGACCCGCAAGTTCTCGATCCATCTCTCAACCCGTACCGGAGCGTTCCAGTATATTGGCAGCGTCTGTGGGAAACTACAACGTCGGGACAGTATGCCAAATGAACTTGAAGAGCGATCCCCGAGCCATTACCGTAACTCACCGACAAGAAGCCCAACTCTCGAGCGCTGGAAAGTCACACCCCCCACCTATGGAAGGATAGCAAGCGCTATTCACCAGCCCACCCCTCTGCAAAACAAAGAGAACGGCCCCACAATCATTGAAACATGGGTTCCCAAAAACCTAGGAGAAAAGACCGCCCGGATAATCCAAGACCTCTGCCTCCGAGTACAGGAACTCAAAGGCCGAGTTACTGCCAAGGAAGGACACCACACTGAGAACGGAAGCCACGCCACCTTCGGATCAAGATCCCGCCACGAGATCGGCCATCACAAGTTGCCCGAACGGCGTCACGGCAAAAGGCATGAGCGTAGCGTATCCTGTGACCCGGGACACCGGCACGATGTAAATCATGACCGGCGTTATCGAGAGGCCAAACGCACGAGGAGCGAGCACATGATAGCGGGGGCTACTCCCTTCACAGAAAAAATCGTGAGAGCAAAACTCCCTAAGGGTTTCAACAAACCCACGGATATGAAGTATGACGGAACCAAGGATCCCGAGGACCACCTAACAGCCTTCGAGGCCAGGATGAACCTGGAAGGGGCCGCCGATGCGGTCCGATGCAGGGCCTTCCCGGTAACCCTAGCCGGACCTCAAATGGTTTAATTCCCTCTCCAACGGGTCCATAGCTAGCTTCCACGATATCTCGAGGAAATTCATGGCCCAATTTACCACCAGAATCACAAAAGCCAAACACCCCATCAGCTTATTGGAAGTCACCCAAAGACAGGATGAATCCACGAGGAAGTACCTCGACCGGTTAAACGATGAGTGCCTGACGGTCGACGGGGTCACACACTCAGTTGCAAGCTTCTACCTAACCAACGGGCTCATGAATGAAGACTTCCGGAAACACCTTACCACCAGACCGGTGTAGACCATGCACGAGAATCAGGGCGTCGCGAAGGAATACATAAACGACAAAGAGGTAAGCCAAGTCGTAGCCGCCAAAAAATGGCAGCACGGCAGCACAGCACCTCGACATAAACCCCCACCAAGAGAAAACCAGAAGGAACATCCCCAGCTGGCAAACGTAAACCGACCTCCCAGAGTTGGAAAATTCTCTAACTACACCCCTTTGACAGCCCCGATCATCGAGATATACCACCAAATAGCAGACCGAGATATCCTCCCGAAGGCCCGACAACTCAAGGAAAGAACAGGCGGCAACAAAACCCTATACTGTGACTACCACCGAGGATACGGACACAGGACACAAGATTATTTCGACTTAAAACACGCCATCGAACAAGCTATACGAGACGGCAAGCTCCCCGAGTTTGCCAAAATCATCAAAGAACCGAAATGCACAGAAAGAGAAAGATCACCAGAGAGAGAAGGACGCGACCCGAGGACACAAAGACAAGCCCCCAGGGAAAGCCCAGAGACAGACCCGGCTATAATCGTGAACGTCATTACAGGCAAGGACATCCCGAGAAAGTCAAAATCGGCGATCAAAAAGGACCTCAAAATCTTGGTAGTTAGAAACCAAACCCCAGCTATCACCACTAATAATATGATAACATTCTCTCCCAAGGACTTCCAATACGGCACCTCGGCAGAAGACACCCCCTTCGTTATCTCAGCAAAGATTGGAACCGGGCTGGTCAGAAGGATACTAGTAGACACAGGAGCAGATTCCAACATCCTCTTCAGAGGAGCCTTCGATAAGCTCAGACTCCGCAATGAAATCCTCCAAACACACCGCAACGGAGTAACCGGACTCAGAGACAACTTCCTCAAGCCGGACGGTTCCATCGTCCTCCCCCTGACCATAGGGGCAGGGAACCAAAGGAAGACGATTCTATCCGAGTTCGTGGTCCTCAAAGACTCCACCGCCTACAATGTTATCCTCGGAAGAAAAACAATCAGCGACCTCTCCGCCGTCATCTTCACCAAATTCTTACTCATGAAGTTTATTGCAAAAGATGGCTCCATCGGAACAATCCACAGAGACCGGGAAATCGTGGCAGAATGCGACAACACCAGCCTGACTCTACAGAAATGATCCCGCGACGTGGCCGGCATCTTTCTAGCCGACCTGGACGCCCGACAAGACGGGTAACCTAGACTGGAACCAGAGGGAGACATGGAAAAACTGCAAATAGGGCAAACCAAAGAGGAATACACATTCATCAATAGGAACCTCCCATACGACCTTAAGGAAGAGCTCATACGACTCCTAAAGTGGAGCATAAACCTATTTGCATTTACCCCTACTGACATGCCAGGAATAGACCCCGACTTAATGTCCCATCGACTAGCCGTGGACCCCAAAGCCAAACCTGTGATGCAGAGGAGATGGAAAATGTCACTCGACAGAGTCGTCGAGGTCAGGAAGCAAGTTGAGGCTCTCCTCGAGGCAAGCTTCATTCGGGAACTACCATATATAACCTGGTTGGCTAACGTCATGTTAGTCAAGAAAGCCAATGGGAAGTGGCGAATGTACATCGACTACACGGACTTATACAAAGCTTGTCCAAAGGATGCCTTCCCCCTACCAAACATCGACAGACTGGTAGACGCTACATCCGGTCACCAATACCTTAGCTTCATGGATGCATACTCCGGGTACAACCAGATACCCATTCACTGACCCGACGAGGAGAAAACGGCCTTCATTACCCCCGACGGCATGTACTGTTACACAGTCATGCCCTTTGGCCTAAAAAACGCCAGAGCCACTTACGAAAGGCTCGTCAACAATATATTCCAAGGCCTGTCCGGGACCAAGCTGGAAGTCTACATAGACGACATGCTCGCCAAGACCGAATCCAGCGAGCAACTCATCAGCGACCTTGAGCTCGTAATGAACACCCTGAGGAAGCACCAAATGCGCCTTAACCCGACAAAGTGCGCCTTTGAAATGGAAGCAAGAAAATTCCTAGGGTTTATATCACACAACACGGGGTAGAGGTGAACCCCGAGAAGTGTAGAGCCATCCTCGAAATAGCAAGTCCAAAAAACCTCAAAGACATCCAGAAACTGACCGGCCGATTAACCGCTCTATCCCGTTTCCTCGAAGCATCGGCCCAGAAGGCGATCCCCTTCTTCAAACTTATGAAGAAAGGGACTCTCTTCATGTGGGAAGCAGAATGCAAAGAGGCATTTCAACACTTCAAGAAAATACTAGCAGAATCCCCCATTCTCGCTAAGCCCCAAACAGGAGAGGTCATTTACCTATACCTATCTATAACAGATGAAGCACTTGTGGCAGCACTTGTCAGGGAAGGCGAGAATAAAACCCAGCGGCCTATCTACTTCATAAGCAAAGTCCTCCAAAAAACAGAGACACGCTACTCTCGAGTTGAAAAACTCGCCTTCACACTTCTCACGGCCTTCCGACGTCTTCGACAGTACTTCCAGGCTCACTCTATTACAGTCCGAACTGACCAAGCGGTCAAGCAAGTCTTGCAAAAGCCCGACCTGGCGGGAAGGATGCTAGTATGGTTCGTAGAACTTTCCCAATTCCAAATAGGGTTCGAACCCCGAAACGCGATCAAAGCACAAGCGATGGCAGACTTCATCGCCGAGATGACTCCGGGCAACCCCACCACAAAAACGTGGAAGTTACACGTGGACAGCTCGTCCAACACCAACTTCGGAGGAGTAGGAGTGATACTTGAAAATCAGAACAGAATCGTCGAACAGTCCGTCCGATACAAATTCCCAATTTTCAACAACCAAGCCAAATACGAAGCCCTCCTGGCCGGACTAACACTAGCCAAGAAGGTTGGCGCGAAGGTTCTGGATGTTTGCAGCAATTCCTAGGTAGTCAGCTCCCAAGTCAACGGAGACTACCAAACACAGAACCCCCTGCTTCAACAATACCTAACTAAGGTAAAGGAGTTAACGGGAGAATTCGATCAAGTAACCGTCCAACATGTCCCCAGGGAACGAAACCCAAGGGCGGACTTACTCTCAAAGCTGGCTAGCACCAAGCTAGGACAAGGAAATTGGTCGCTAATAGAGGAAGTCGCCAAAACACCCTCTGTATCGACCGCAACCAACACCAGCCTCACGATTTCCAACCATGGCTCACGGACCTCCCCTATCCTACAATATCTCCTTAACGGGGTATTACCAGGAGACCCTAAAGAAGCAAAACGGATAAAAAGGGAAGCCGTCAACTACACCATAGTAGCGGGACAATTGTACAAACGTGGATTGTCGCAACCCCTACTCAAGTGCATTGAGCCCGGGGACACGGAATACATACTCCACGAAATCCACGAAGGCTGCTGCAGCCACCACATCGAAGGCAAAGCCTTGGCTAAGAAGATTATCCGAGCTGGATACTTCTGGCCCTCGGTCATCAAGGACTCCATGCAGTTGGTCAAAAGCTGCAACAAATGCTAGATACATTCCGACTTCCATCAAGCCGCCCCACACCAGCTCAACTCCATCATGGCAGACCGGCCATTCGAAACATGGGGCATCAACCTCGTTGGCCCCTTTCCGACAGCCCCCAGACAACTTCGATACCTCATCGTCGCAGTCAACTACTACATCAAGTGGATCGAGGCCGAGCCCCTGGCCTCCATCACGGCAACTCAGTGCCAAAAATTTTTTTGGAGGCACATAATAACCTGATTCGAGATTCCCGAGGTCGTCATCTCGGACAATGGAACCCAGTTTGCCGATAAGAAGTTCAGGAAATTCCTGGAAGGGCTGCACATAACCTAACGCTTCAGCTCAGTAGAACTCCCTCAGACAAATGGGCAAGTGGAATTGGCAAACAAGATAATAGTTAAAGGACTCAAGAAACAGCTCGACGAAGCCAAAGGACTTTGAGCCAACGAGCTCGGATCGGTCCTCTGGTCGTATCGGACCACCCCCCAGACCTCCACGGGAGAAACCCCGTTCTGCCTCATATATGGCATAGAAGCCATCATCCCAGTAGAAATAGAAGATCCCAGCCCCAGAAGAACGATCGGGGGCAACGACGAAGGCACAGAACGGGACCTCACAGACGAAGTAAGGTCCAAAGCCCATAAGCGAGAGCTAGCCTTGAAACGAAAGATCAAGATAAGATACAACAATGGTATGGTACAGAGAGACTTCTCACCCGATGATCTCGTCTTACGATGAAACGATATCGGAACCCCCACGCCTGGGGAAGGAAAACTCACCCCCAATTGGGAAGGCCCATACCGGGTCAAAGGAGTGATAGGAAAGGGAGCTTACAAACTCGAGTGGCTCGACGGGACCGAGATACCGAGGACATGGAATGCCGCGAACCTGCGACGATACTACACCTAGGAACGCCTTAAACATGCCTCTACCCAGTATTTTCTCTCTTTATTTTTTATTTTTTGTTCATTTTAATGTTACCACTCAAGTATTTCTCTCGAGTACACTTTCCCCCTCCCCCCTCCCCCCAAGGGAGGGTTTTAACGAGGCCCAACATAAATAAAAGTTTATCTCCCATTATCTCGCCTCTTCATTTTCACCTCAAAAGGCTGTTGCCACCCAAAAAAAACGGCAAAAGAACAAGCGGCCACCACCGGAGACTAATCACCCCCGGGGCCTAGAAACGGATATCCACAAACTACCATGAAAGGACCTGACGACGGCCCCCTCCAAAACGTCCCGAACACCACGAGTCATAACAACGACTCGGGAACAACTAGACAAAGTCAAAACAAGCGGCTTAAAAATAAAGAAAGGCCCGAACGGCCCAATGTAAACCTCAAAACTCGAAAACCCGAAATAGGTATAACGGCCCAAAAAGCCCAAACATAAATACGGATAAAAATCCAAAGTTACCAAGTACGGCTAAACGGCCCGAAACACCCAGCCAAAACAAAAATTACAAAGTTCCAAAGTCGGCATAATAGATCACAGTACAACCAAAAAATATATAAGAACCCTACTCGAGGTCGACGATGTGGCCATCTCGGACGATCTTGAACGCCCCCATCACGAACACATCAACCTCCGGCGCAAGAACCTGAGCCTGAGCCCTCATCGTCTCCTCGGTCGCCGAGATCGCATCCTTCATGTCGGCCAGCAACTTCGCCTTCTCCTTCTTCAGCCCCTCAATCTCAGCCTTCGAGGCAGCCACCTCGGCCTTCAGAGTACCCACCTTTGCAAGTAGCACGGCGGCCCAGGATTCAGCGTCCAAGGCCTTCCTTCCCCCCCCCCACTAGTTGGGACAGAAGTGAAGTTTCGACCTCGGCAAGACGAAGCAACTCGGCCCCAGCATCCTTGGACGCCTTCACGGCCTTCTTCCTTACCTTCTCAAACGCTTCGAACTGCTCCTTCAGCTTGACCACCTCGGACTGAGAGTGGCACAACTTCTTGTCCAAAAGGCCACCTGGGCCATCACAGGCTTAGTCTTCCGAACTATAACCCCAGACCGGAGGAGGGAACGATACACCAATTTGGCGTGAAATGCCACATCGCAATCGTCAAAATACCCCCTCAGTACCGGGCATCAGATGCTGGTCAATGAAGGCCGAAGGATCAAAGCACCGATCCATCACGGAAGGCACAGCATCTTCCTCCTCCAGATTCTTGCTGCTAATCTCCTCAGGCTTTCTTCGCTTCTAAGAAGCCTCGGCGGCTGAGACCACGATCACCTCCTCCTCGGGCGAAAGCACCGGACCTGGCAAAGCATGGACACCGCCACCGGCCCCCACCACCTCGTGCGAAATAACCCGAGAGTCCGCGGCTGGACGAGATGAAGGGGTGGAAGGAGAAGCCGACGACGCTTCTTCCCGATCCATGGCAGCCTTCAACCTCGCCAAAGACGTCAAGCCACCAGCCATCTCAACTGAAAAAAGGAAAAAAGAAAGCATAAGTACCAAACCCAGGATAAAGAACGATACATAAGCAAATAAAGACACACCAATATAAGCTCAGCAAGCCACATGATCCCCCATAACATCCCAAGGGTTCAAAGGACGCTCACGATATCCTTATCTTCAAGGGACAAGCCATCAAAGGTAACCTTCGTTAAAATTGACGGCTCGGCACCGAAGTTCCAATAAGTCGGAAACCGGTGCTCCCCCTCTAACGTCAACCAGAAGGGATGGTGCCCCCGAGCAAGACGCACCTTAAAGTACTCCCTCTTAAACACATGGAAGGAGTTTTCAAACAAGCCAAATATACGCCGATGAGGCTGAGCCCTAAACGACATATACCTTTCTTATGCTTCCCCTCCATGGTCGGAAGAGTGCATAAGAAAAGGAAGAGGAAGACGGGAACAAAGACCGGAAGCTCGAGGTATTCGCACAAAAGCTCAAAAGTACGAACAGCTGCCCAAATATTCGGATGAAGCTGAGACGGCGCCACGGAACACCAATTCAGCAGCGCCTGAACGAAGCGCGAAAAGGAGAACCGCACACCAAGCCGAGTGAACACCGATTCAAATAGCAAACCCTCTCATCGGCGTCGTGGAGGGCGAGCTCGTATTGACGCTCGGCATCGCCGCCCCCACAAATTGCCCCCTGATCATGGAGCCTCTGAAGATCCGCTTCCGTCATCCATGACGAAACCCCCCAAACATCGCTGGTCACCCACGTATAAAGGGTGAGAACGCTCCAAGACAGAGCTATCGGAGCATCCACACCCTCATTCCTCCGCCGAGACATACCTAAAACAGGGAGGAGCACCACCATCAGCCTACCAAAACTACGCAAAAGCATAAAAGATGGCTAAAAACCTACTACTCACTACATTCCACACAGTGGTGCTTAGTCCCTCCAAAAATAAACCCACTACCCTCACCCGAAGCGCAACACCAAAAGGTAGCAAACAAAAATAAACAGCAACACAGGAAGCAAGCAACACAGATTAAAAGGGTAAAGGAAAAAGAACACCAACCTGATGAGTTGAGCGTGAATTTGGAAAGCGCTAAAACAGGTAGGGGTGGAAAAATGTCAGGCGGCCTTCCAGGTGCCTGCAGCCTGGCCTGTGTTTGGCCTGGCCTGTCCTGGCCTGTTATAAAAGAGGCACAGGCCCAGGCTCTTTTAAAAGCCTTAATATGTTAATAGACCAGACTCAAGCTCACTAATTAGCCTTATTGGCCTGTCAGGCCTGCCTGGCCTATTAAAACCAGGCCAAGCCAGGCTGAATAACAAGTCAGGCCTAGTACTTTATAATGAGTCTATAGTAGGTTGTAGGCCAGACTCAGGCCAATTAACTACATGACAGTCCAGGTCTGTTAAGAGTAAAGCCTGGCTTGGTCTAGCCTGTTTCCATCCCTAAAAATATGAAGTAAGAGCACAAAAGCAACGAACGAAAAACACAAAAAACACCAGAATGAGGAAGAAGAAAGAAGGTTCACAGGGCAAACAAAAACAAAAAGAACTAAGAAATGAAACGAACGAGGGAAGAAATGCAAAAACCAAAACTGTTTCAAACGGCAAAAGGACGAAAATACCCTCAAAAATAAACAAAGCACGAAGGGAGTAAAAATGGAAAGCAACCCAAGCGTCCCCTCACAATAAATGCTCTCTCTAAAAGCACAACTAATAGCATGCCTCAAAAAATGAAACGGGCGCAGGTATACGAAAAGTTTACATCAACCAACGACACGGACTCCAAAGATGACGAACCCTAGCTAAACCCCAAACTTAGGCCCGACGCGCCGACCCCATGTGGTAAGCAGACCCATCGACCGAAAATCCCCGTACCGATAAACCGAGAAAAACCACAAATGGCAAAAACCATATCCTCCAGCGACAGAGACCGACCTCGCTCACTCTCCCGCTGTAGGAGTAACTGTTACGGATCCGGCTAACAGATTCCACACCTGGAATGGTCTTCGAACCCGGTTACCTGGGTTCAAACCACATCGTCCTTCTAGAAGGCCCAGAACCGGCCCACTAGAACTCCTAACCAACAATCAAATTCAAATACCTCTCATATCTTAACCAGTTTAGATAAAATAAGATAATTACTATCACCTATATAAAAGGGGAGCCCCAGACCCCCTCAGGTATTGACGTTAGGATTTTTGCCAGTAAAGAATGTCATAAAAATAGTCGCGTTGTAGATATAGTCTCTAAACCAACAAAAATCCCTTTGTACAAATGTTTTGGTTGTCACAAGTAACAAACCCCTTTGAAATTGATAACCGAGTATTCAAACCTCGGGTCGTCTTTTCAAGGAATTGCAGGGAAGTATGTTCTTATTATTGGTTATGGAGATTGTAAATTTGGGGTTTTGAGAATAGGGAGCAAGTAATTTAAATTGCAATTAAAATAAATAAATAACTGTAAAGCAACTTTTGACAAGGTATGAGAAATTGGAAGTCCAGTCTAGTTATCCTTATCAATGATGATGAAAACTGAATCTTAATTCCACTTAGTTAACCTTTGCTATAACAAGGGAAGGTCAAGTGACTAATTAGTTAGATCTTTGAATCCTAGTTAATTCCTAAGAAAAGATTGGGATTATTGAAGATCAATTCAATTAGCAAGGATAACAATTATCAATTATGCTATTGAGTTGGATAATTCCTGAGTTACTGATTTCTTAACCAAGACCAAAAGGAAAAATATCTAAATTAAATTAAAAGCATTCATATGAATAAAGCAAAAAAAAATTAAGTCTGAAAATACCTCGAATTGCATTCACAAAAGAACTTAAATCTGACATAGACATGCATAAATTAAATTAGGAAAATAAATAAAAAGAACATTGAACCTGGGATTTAGAGTCACTCATAAAACTAAGAGAAGTCCTAAATCCTAATCCTAAGAGAGAGGAGAGAACCTCTCTCTCTAAAAACTACATCTACTCCTAAAATTATGAATGTGAGAGCCTTCCTATGAATGGATACATTCCCCCACTTTATAGCCTCTAATCTGTGTTTTCTGAGCCGCAAATTGGGTCAGAAACAGTCCAGAAATCGCTGGGTTCGAGTTTTGCCACGCTGGATTTCCGTCATTGCGACGCGGCCGCATGAATCACGCAGTCGTGTCACCTAGCGTCAGGAAAACTATAACATATTATATATCAAATCGAAGCCCCGGACGTTAGCTTTCCAACGCAACTGGAACCGCGTTGTTTGGACCTCTATAGCTAAAGTTATAGCCGTTTGAGTGCAGAGAGGTCAGGCTGGACAGCTTAGCAATTTCTCCAACTTCTTGCATTCCTTCCACTTTTGCATGCTTCCTTTCCATCCTCTGAGCCATTCCTGCCCTGTAATCTCTGAAAGCACTTAACACACATATCAAGGCATCTAATGGTAATAAGAGAGGATTAATAATAAGCAAATATAAGATCAAAGAAGCATGTTTTCAATCAAAACACATAATTAGGAAGGAAATACAAAACCATGCAAATAATATGAATAAGTGGGTAAAGAGTTGATGAAAACCACTCAATTGAGCACAAGATAAACCATAAAATAGTGGTTTATCAGGTATGTCATTGACTCCTCATACCTTATACCTCTCAGATCCATTTTGACTTGAGCGTCGGAGTATCTTTGCAGGTACCACCCCTCATCGCTCTAGCCAGACAATCCGACATCCGCCTCGACCCACAAGTTCCCGATCCATCTCTCAACCCGTACCGGAGCATTCCATACAATATGAAAAAAATTTTAGCATAGCACAAACCATAAACTAACAGAGAAAAAGGTGCAACAAAAAAATAATAAAATGTTATTACTTATCTAAAATAGTGTGATATTTCTGGAGGTATTGGTAACCAGAGACCAAAAAAAAAAGCAATTAAGGCGTAGGAGATAAAAGTATCTGGAAAGGGGTACAATATTCTCAAGCTGAAGCATCCATTATTTTAGGTTTCTACTTTACGAATTGCTTTGGTGTTATTTACAAGATGAACGAAATTGCGTAGCAAATTAAAGTTTGTACCCAAAACACCTAAAGGGGATAATCAAAGAAGAATATAACTTGAAATTCAAATGCAACAATTAAACATAGGGGGGAAAATCATGCAAACACAAGATTCGTAACACGATGAAAAGAGCGTTAACAGAAAATTAAACGTTGTTGATAATAAATGATCCAATAACGCGTACAATACATGCACAGGGGAAAATGAACTTCATACCCAGAAAGAAAGGAACCGCGCAAAATATTGGAGTTTCTTACCGAACTCAATAGTCATGTTAACATAAGCTGCTGTAGATCTTTTCTTTTTCTCATTTACTCTTTTTCATTCAAAATATGTCTAACTGATATCACTTTTTTTTTAACGATATGTAATTATATTGCTCAGTAAAAAAGAAATATACTGTTCATTACTGTTAGAATATAATTAGGATCAATTAGAATTATATGTTATACTATAATTAGGATCAATTATGATTAATTAGTATTATTTAGTATATCTGAATATTTATTATAGGAGATTACGTCTTTATTATTACAATTTTCTTAGTGCCTATAAATACCCTTTTATATTGTATCATTTTAGACAATTCGAATAGACAACTTGAATACACTCAATAATACACAAATCATTTCTCCAGTTTAGTCTCTTGTTTCTAACATGGTATCAGAGCCATAGTATCCACCTTGAAGAGGATAGGTTGTTTTCCTTGCGGTGAAATCACCATAGTTTTTGCACTTTTTTTATGCCATTTTTCTTTACCTTTTGTCACTCCTTTGATACTTTTTCACCTCACCGACTGGCCTATTCTCTCCGTCTTGTGTCTTTTCAAGTCGAATGATCAAACACCAATGTCATCCGCTATTTTCCTATTCTCATGAAGAAATCATATAGTTTTTGCTCTCTTTCGGCAGTTCCGTCTGCGTTCTCTCGTGGTAGTTCCATATGCGTTCTCTCGTGGTAGTTCCATTTTGTGTTCTCTCGTGGCAGTTCCATCTATGTTTTCTCGTGGCAGTTCCGTCTGCGTTTCGTCTGTATTTTCTTGTGGCAGTTTCGTCTGCGTTTCTTTCCGGCAGTTCCGTCTGCACTTCCTTCAGACAAGCGGCAGTTTCGTCTGCGCTTCCTTCAGACAAGTTACAGTTCTGTCTACGCTTCCTTCAGACAAGCGGCAGTTCCATCTGCGCTTCCTTCATACTAGCGGTAGTTCTGTCTGTGCTTCCTTCAGACAAGCGGCAGTTTCGTCTGTGCTTCCTTTTGACAGTTCTGTCTACACCCGTTTTAGAGAATTTATGCATTTTTTTTCTTTTTACTCTTTATTTTGTTGTTTTAAATAAGTTTCAAACTCAAGTTGTCACTTGAGTTTGAGGGGGATGTTAGAATATAATTAGGATCAATTAGGATTAATTAGTATTATTTAGTATATCTGAATATTTATTATAGGAGATTACGTCTTTATTATTACGATTCTCTTAGTACCTATAAATACCCTTTTATATTATATCATTCTAGACAATTCGAATAGACAACTTGATTACACTCAATAATACACAAATCCTTCTTCCAATTTAGTCTCTTGTTCTAACAATTACAAAGACAAAGACAAAGTCAAAAGAAAAAGAAAATCTTTCATTTTGGTAAATACTAAAGGCAACTACTCTAATGAAAATGTCAAAAATATCTTTTCATGATAATCTTTGTTTAAAAAGTATAATTTATTTGTTTGGCCACACTTTAAATAAAAGTAATACTTTTATAACATATGAAAAGTAAGCCCTATAATTTATCATCTAATGGTTAAAATGAAGTATCTTCACACGATGACAATGATAAAATCTTCATTAGAGTAGCCACTAATACTAAATACTAACAAAAAAAACTAACAGAAAAGATTGGAAATTCACAAAGAACAATACTCTATAATTTGAATCATTTTTTGTTGGAGCTTTCTTGCTATTTTCACAATTACTGTTGCTGCCAGCTTCTCACTTTTAAAGACCTCTAAATTTTTCGCCTTCCACAACGTGCAACACAGAGATGCAAAGAGGGCCATAAAAGATTGTTCTCTTCCAATGCCTCTACTTGCCATTTGTCACCTATAAACTCTATAGTTCCATTTTTCACTATAGCATTCACAAAAGGAGAGAAAGACCAAATCTCAAGAACGAGACCGCATTGCACCAAGATTTGAAGGATTGTTTGGTTGCCATGCATCTTGGGCACATGAAGTATCTGAGAATCTCTGGTTGATCAAATTAAGTACAGGTAATTTTTCATGAGCTGTTCTCCAGAAAAAAAAATTACTTTAGATGGTAATTTTAACTCCAAATTAATTTTCAAAGCATTGAATTCGTCATCACACAAGTGCTCAACTGGCGCATGAAAGAAATTATAAACCACCCAATACTCCGAAGTCACATCGTACTGCTTCTTTTTGTTTCAGACCCATTCAAGCTTGTCTTCATCATTTTCATTTTAGTGGCAGAGAGAGAATTTGCGAACTAAACTCAAGAGAAAAAATTACTTTAACTAGCTCTTTATTTTATCTTCTATCCACAATAGATAAATAATGTATCCAATTGATATTTGTTATTGGATTGTTGTTGTTACTAAGTCTAGAAAAGTAGGATGGAAGTACCCATAAATTCTCCCATATACAAATATTTGTGTTAAATTTTATACTCTATCTCAAATTCTTTTCTATCATTTTTCTTCACTTATTTTTTTTAATAATGCAATTAAGTTTAGGGTTACACTACGATACAGATCAAGATTTACAGATATTCTATTTTTTAATCTTATTTCGTTGCATATGTATTGAATGTTCTTTGGCTGGCTTGTCTTCATCTAGCTCTTTGAGTTAGCATCTATTTAGTTTGGCTCAGATATAGGCATATAGCAAGTGGCCTTTGGATTCAGGTTATGAATTTCGGATTTTATTAAGAAAATGAGAAAAAGAAAATAAAAGAATATATTAAAAATAATTAATTTTTTTACTTTTTAGAATATATTTAATTGCAAATACAAGTTAAAATTGTAAAAACTTTGTTTCTTCTTATATAAGATTTAAATGAAAATAGAAAAGGTTTAGTTGAAAAATTAATATAAGAAACAGGCAATATAGAAATGCCACATACACCAAACACATTTTAAAATTATACCTATAAAAAGATTAATTTTATAATTACTTTTAAAATATTTTTATAATTAATTTTTAAAAGAACAAAATAATTTTTGAAGATTGATTTTAAAAAAACTAAAATACCTTTTAGTTTATTCTTAAAGGACTAAGATATCTTTTTGCTTTTAAGAATACTAAAATAAAGATAGAGTTTGTTCTAGGAGATTAAAACATCATTTAGCATAAATTTAAATAATTTTATTTGGATATTGTCACGGTAAAATAGTTTTACATATGTATCTAATTATATAATGATATGTCAGAAAAAATAACTACGTTTTATATTAATAGTATGAATAGTCATTAAAAAGAAAGAATGTAATTGAACGACTATATAAAATATTTTACACTATCAGTGTATTAAAATTAAACTTTAATTTAAAAAGACAAAAATATCATAATTTTTTATTGAATTATAAATTAGAAATTTGAATTGAAGTTTTAAAACACTAAAATATTATGCTGATTATTTTAGTCAAAAGAATCACTAATCGAAATATTTTTAAAATAACTAAAAAAATTCTCTTATGAAATTAGAAGATATTTTACAAAATAAAGAATAAAATATTAGAACTAAAATGATAAATAGTTTCAACTATCAGATGAATAACTAACTTATCTCCTATCAGAATTATATAAGAAGGAAGAAGAAATATGGGGTTATAATCTTGCATCTTACCCAGCAGCAAAAAAAATGAAGATTATAACAAAAGGTAAAAACGAATCACACCCAAATAGTGGACTTAGACAACGCGACAACAACAGCTACCTCATCGGCGACGACAACATCTTCCTCTAATACTTGCTTAGCGAGCTGGTGACCTGAGGAAAAACAGTGGTCGGTGGAGAAGAGAGAACATTCGAGGTTAGCGGTGGTAAGGTAGCGACGGAGATGGCAAGAGGAGGTTAGAGCTTCGAGGCGGCAGCAGAGGGAGCATTGACAAATGATTTGCGACCGCAAGTGAGCAGAGGGAGTCACCTCCAAAGAGAGTCACTGCCAGAGCAGAGAGTTAGGGGTACTGGAAGAAGTATTATCGGCGGAGTCATTGCAAGCGCAGCAACGTTCTTCGCAGAGTGGTGAGGGTCACCGTGAGGGTGAGGGTGTCTTGCTTAGGGTGAGGATGAGGCACAATGAAGAGAGGGTTAGGGTGAGCCAATGAAGAGAGGGCTTGGGGTTAGCTGAATGACTTAGGGTGAGGCACAATGTTTGAAGGAGTTCTCTGAAAGAAGGAAAAAAATGAAGTTTGAGAGATATTTCAAAGGTCACGCGCGAGTTCTTTGAAAATTTTTTTTGGGAAACATTTTGGCCACGCTTTTGAAAAATGCCAAAAGACTTGTAGGAAACGGCTACGCTTT
This sequence comes from Arachis ipaensis, assembly GCF_000816755.2. Taxonomy (NCBI): domain Eukaryota; kingdom Viridiplantae; phylum Streptophyta; class Magnoliopsida; order Fabales; family Fabaceae; genus Arachis; species Arachis ipaensis. Next base: position 99,872,878 of record NC_029790.2, on the reverse strand, counting down.
AAAAATGCCGCTATAATAAAACTTTGTCACCACGCTTTAAAAGCGTGCTGATTTCTCTCTATGGCTACGCTTTTTAAGAGTGGCAAAAAAAGGGTGGCCAAATTTTGAATCAATTGCCACCCCATAAAAGCGTGGCCATTGACCTCTTTCGCCACGCTTTTGAAGCGTAACAAAAAAAACGTGGTCAAATTTCTATTCAATCGCCACCTTTGTAAAAACGTGGCCATTGACCACTTTTGACTACGCTTTTAAAGCGTAGCAAAAAAAAGCGTGGCTATAGACCTTTTTTCTTGTAGTAATTAATTTAAGAATACTTAAAAAAATAACATTTTGTAACACTTTTTTATAAACTAAAAAATATTTACCACTTTTAATATTGATTAATACTAAAGGAGCAATTCAACTATTAAAAAATATAAACATTTACAAAATGAAGCCAAATTATTCCAAAAAAAATTAATATTTTCATAATAAATATTTAATTAATAATTTTGTGTCAAATAAAATTATACATTCAAATACCACTTAAAAATTAAAACATTATTTTTTGTGTTTTCGTCTCTAGATATAGATTATAATTTTAATTAATTTTTTTACTATCACTATTTGCATAAAAACTCATACTTTTTTGTAATTTTTTTTTCTTACCATAACATAAATTTAGTATTTGTTAAATGTATGACAAAAATGTGCTATGTATATTTAAATAAGAAAATTAAAGTTATTTAAGATGTTCAAATTAAAATTGAATATTTGAATTTATTTATCTTATGAAGATAAAAAACTAAAATTTGTTAAATCCTGAGATAAAACAAATGTTTTTTCTCCCTCAAAAATAATCTTTAAATTATCTTCAAAACAATTATTTAAGTTATATCAAAGCAAAAAATTTTAATATAACAAATAGTATGGCAATTGTGAACAAGCCAATATTAAATTGTTAATATACACTTGATTTTTGGTACAACAAATTTAATGTTTTTCGTTGACTCTCAAGTACGATTTAATGTTATTTAACTACTATGATCCTATCCCTCCAACAGAGAGAAAAAAAAATTGATTATTACTATGTGTTACGTCTATAAGCTAGCAATGATAATTGGCTCCTGTGAAGCTTTAAGCTATTTGCCCGTTTGGAAACTTCAGAAAGTTACTTTTTTTTACTTTTGACTTATGAAAAATAGTAATATTAATGTCTAGTGTAATTTTTAAAATTAAATTACAATTTTTTAAAAAGTTATCAGAAACTTATAGAGAAGTTAAAAAAAATTACTTCTCTCATAATACTTCTAATTTTTATCATATTTCTATAAAATATTAGAGTTAAAAATATAAACACAAAATAACTTATTTATAAGTTACTTTTAACAGAATTATTTATTTTTTAAGTTATTTATCAAAAAGAACTTAATTAAGTTAGTTACCCAAACGGAGTCTTAATACTTTATAAAGCTACTTTTCATTACACTAGAGAAAAACTACGTGTCTTTGTGATTAAAATAGAATATCTGTATATTGATATATGTACCTTATAATTTTCTTTAATTTTATCTATTGATAATTGAATATGTTTATTTAATAAATTAATAATGTAAACCTTTTTATATACTTATATAAACTCCTAATAAATAGAAATAGTTACTAAATAAATCGAGTTAATATTTTAATTAGTCCCTGAAAATTTATTTTGATTCTTAAAAATTGATCTTTAAAATTTTAGTTGTCTCAATTTAAATTTTAAATTTTTATTCCGTAATTTATCGATCCTCGAATGATTTTCGTTGACATCGTATTAACATGCTGCATAGATGGCCAGTGTCACATATTAGAATAACATTTTATTATGTAAAATGAAGTGATGAGATAACATTTATTAAAACATAATTTATCAACATATTATTAATGTGTTATTTTTTAAAGTGATACAAATCAATCTCTAAATTTTTATTTTTGGTTCATTTTAATCAGTGTTGTAAGAACCAGACCGGTTTTATGGTGGTTGAATCGGCCGGTCCTATGGTGCTCCCAACAAATGCAGGTCTTGGGTGCTCCAGTAGCATTTAAATATTGATCCAATATTCAAAAATGCATTCAAGGAGTCTCGGGTAGGAGCCAACAAGGAGCGCCACTAAGCTAGTTTGTTCATTTGTAACTTTATATGCTAATTATTTTATATATTATATACATACACAACTGAATTATTTTATATTTATTTAATTTAATTTTAGTTTTATACTCAATTTTTTTTAATTCTTTAGAATTTATAGAATTATTAAAATAAGTATAAAATATTTTAATATTTATATTTACATATTAAAATGTTAGTAAAGATATTTATTTTAAATTTTTTAGAGTATTGAGTTAGTAGGTTTTCGAAGATTTCGACTTAGGACTAATTAGTAGGCACATATAAGCATCAGCACTAAATTTTACATGATAAATTAATGGAGGGACATAATGTGTTCATCATTTATTATCTTGAAGGAAAAAATTTGTACTTTATTTTTTTTCAAGGGATAATTAATCTGAAGTTGAAAATTTTAAGGACCTAATTGTCACTTTATTCAAATTTTTACTATTTTATATTTTTTATTTACGTACGACCGGTTCTATCGGTTCAACCAGTGACCCACCGGTTGAAC
>NC_029790.2:99865580-99870228 GCF_000816755.2 Arachis ipaensis | reverse complement strand
TTCTTATCACCAAAGTAAACAAAGAAAGCTTTAGTGGAAAAATGGGAACTTTCCATATATTGCTAGGAAAACTGTAGCTATCAATAGTTTTGTTAGAAACAAGAGACCAAACTAAAGAAAGTGTTTTTTGTATTATTCTGAGTGATGTAAAAGTACAATATACAAGGGGTATATATAGGTGCCAGAAGAATCAAAGTAATAAAGGCATAGAATCCTACAATTAATACACATATATACTATATAAATATAAACGATACTAACTGATCTAAAATGATTCTAATGATTCTCTAACATCCCCCCTCAAACTCAAGTGGGAGCTAAGGATACCAACTTGAGTTTGGATAACAAAATCCGGAAACGAGTCGAGTGATGAGCTTTTGTGAAGATATCAGCAGTCTGATCCAGTGTTCCAACAGCAATGAGACAAACAGCATCAATAAGGATATGTTGCCTAACAAAGTGACAATCAATCTCAATGTGTTTGGTGCGTTCATGAAAGACATCATTATGAGCAATCTAAATAGCACTACGGTTGTCATAAAAAAACATCAGTAGGGGATGACTGAGGAGCACCCAAATCTTCGAGAAGCCAACGAATCGAGATAACCTCAGCAGTGGTGTCAGCGAAGGCACGGTACTCAGCTTCGGTGCTTGAGCGAGCAGTGAACATTTGCTTTTTAGCACGCCAAGAAATGAGAGCATCGCCAAGAAACAAACAGTAACCAGTAGTAGAACGACGATCAGTGGGATCACCAGCCCAATCAGCATCGGAGTATGCCTGAAGGGTCAAAGAGGAATGGGCAGAAAAATAAAGGCCATGAAATAAAAGTGCCTTTGATGTAGCGAAGAATGCGAAGAACTGCCGCATAGTGAGTAGTACGAGGAGCTGACAAGAACTAGCTAAGTACATGAACGGGATAGGCAATGTCTGGTCGGGTGACAGTTAAGTAGACAAGTCCTCCAACTAGCTGTCGATAGAGAGTAGGATTATCCAAGATAGTGCCATCCATAGGAGTAAATCGAACATTAGGCTCAAGAGGAGTAGACTCAGTGCGACTATCGGTAATTCCGGCTCGAGCAAGGAGATCTGAAGCATATTTAGCTTGAGAGAGATAGATGCCATCATCGGTGGATATAACTTCTAGACCAAGAAAATAGCTGAGAGAACCAAGATCTTTCATCTCAAAAGTATGCTGAAGGGACGTCTTGAGATCAGAGATACCATCAGCATCATCTCTAGTAATGATCATGTCATCAACATACAGAAGTAGAAGAACAACTCCACGTTCACTTTTACGAATAAAGAGAGCATTCTCATGAGGACTGCAAGTGAAACCAAGACCGCATATGGTAGTACTGAACTTGTCAAACCATTCACGAGGAGCTTGCTTAAGCCCATAGAGTGCCTTGCGAAGTAGACAAACTTTGCCAGAAGGACAAGGATAACTCGGAGGGGGGTTTCATATAGACTTTCTGTTTCAAATCTCCATTAAGAAATGCATTCTTCACATCCATCTGACTGAGAGACCATCTTTTGACCGCAGCAATGGCAAGAAGAGCTCGAACAGATGTGAGACGAGCAACAGGAGCAAAAGTCTCTTCATAGTCAATACCATACTCTTGCGTACAACCCTGAGCAACCAATCGTGCCTTATAACGGTCAATAAAACCATCAGAGCGAGTCTTGATCTTGTATACCCATCTGCTTCCCACAATTTCTTGATTTGAAGGAGAATCAACCAAGTCCCAAGTGTGTGCCTTTTCAAGTGCCTGTATTTCTTCCTGCATTGCTTGTTGCCAATTTGGATTTGTGGAGGCTTCTCTGAATGACTTAGGTTCATGTTGATGAAGAATAGTAGAAAAACAATGATAATCAAGAAGATGAGGAGGTGGATTTCTCACCCTGGAACAGCGAGTGGAAGGAGGTGGCATGACGGTAGGAGTAGGAGCGTCGTCCGGTCCAGAATCATCGGGAGATGGAGAAGGCGGAAGAACAGGAGGCTGTGGAGGGTGACTCGAGATAGAACCTGTAGAATCATCACTAGGAAAAAGATCAATATTGGGGTTAGTGAAAAAAGGTGACTGAGTAGGAGGAATAGACTCAAAGGAGGAGAACCGAGAAAACATGTGATGCTCCCAGAAAACAACATGACGAGATATACGAATACGTTTAGAGAGAGGATCCCAACAACGATAACCCTTGTGTTCAGTTCCATAACCAAGGAAACAACACATACGAGCCCGAGGTTCAAGTTTAGTATGTTCATGAGGCTGAAGAAGAACAAAACAGACACAACCAAAAACTTGAAGAGAATTATAATCTGGGGAGGTATGATAAAGACGCTCAAAGGGAGTAACATTACCAAGAACAGAAGAAGGGAGTCTATTGATAACATGAACAACAGTAAGAACAGCTTCACCCCAAGTACGCTCAGGACACAAAGAAGAAAGAAGCATTGCACGAACAGAGTCAAGAATGTGACGGTGTTTGCGTTCAGCTCGGCCATTTTGTTGAGACGTACCAGGGCAAGAAAACTCAGACAAGGTACCCTGTTCTGCAAGAAAGGTTAAGAGTTTGGAATCACGGTATTCCATAGCATTATCACGGCGAAAAACCTTAATGACCTTGGAAAACTGAGTTTTAATCATAGTGGCAAAGTTTATATAAATCTGAGGTAACTCATGGCGATTGGTCATCAAATAAACCCAAGTAAAACGTGAATAATCAACAAAGTATCAAGCTCCTCCCATAGAAGCCGTGGGAGCGGGACCCAAACATCAGAGTGAACGAGATCAAAAGGAGAGCAAGCAAGAGATGAATTATTGTGAAAAGATAAAGCAGGTTGTTTGGCAGTTTGACAAGAAATGCAATCAAAAGATTCATTAGGAACCTGACCCAAAAACCTTGAGACACAAGAGGACGCAATTTTCCTAAGGAGCTGTGGGCAAGACGTTGATGCCATAAGTGAAGGGTAGATGGAGAAGAAGCAGCACAGATATTTGGTATAGGAGGATATGAAGATTCTCGACTTCAAACAACCTTCCAACCTTACGTCCAGTCCCGATGACTTGTTCCGTCCGACGATCCTGTACACGACAACCAGAGAGAGAAAAAGTGACATCAAAACCCAGATCAACAAGTTGACCAACAGAAATAAGATTAAAGCTTAAATTGGGAATAAAATAAGTATCAGGAAGATGAAGAGTCGACTGGGAGATAGAACCCTTGTGTGTTGCGTGCAAGAGGGAACCATTAGCAGTATTGACAGAAGGTCCATTTGTAGTGGTAGACAGAGACGAGAAGAGATTTCGCGACGGAGACATGTGATTAAAGTATCCCGAGTCAAAATACCATTTAGAATTATCTGGAGGAGTCAAAAGAGCAGCAGGGGTATTACCAGAAAGGGAGAGAAGTCGCTGAAGGAGAGACGCAATATCAGATAGAGAGACAGAAGACGAGGTGAGAGGAGCAGATGTGGTAGATTCAGGAGTAGCATGAACAGCAGAAACAGGCACACGACGTGGTGGGCGAGTAGGACAGGAAGTAAGCAAATGTCCCGAGAGTTTGCAATAATGGCAGAATAGTTGTGAACAATGGTAGCTAATATGACCTTTCTGATGGCATGTGCGACATTCAACAGAAGGACAGACGGAGAAGAGGTGCCCAAAACGGTTATAATTTCGACAGAATTTATCATTTCCGTGTGTGGTAGCAAAAACAACTGACTTTTCCATAATAGTAGATATAGAGATCACGAAGAGGAGAGAAAAACTGCAACTTGTAAGCCGAAAATGAGAAAACGGATGGCAAAATCGGAAAGAGCTCACCAAAAAACCTTAGGAAGGGTCCCACTTGTCTGACACGTCAGCGCCACGTCAGCAGGATCGTCAGTGCCACGTCAGCGATGTTACGACACGTGGCAGCACCTGAGAGGCAGAAAGAGACACGCTGGCGACGAGATGGCACGCGGGTCAACCGTCAGGTCGGGTCGGGCGCGCAGGTCGAGCTTAGGCGGGAGAGCAGCGGCGTGACACGTGGCAGAAGCGGAGCCGTGGATCTGGAGCGCTGATCCAACGGCGCTGGATGCGTCTGGAAGGAGAACGGATGAACGCGGACAGGCAACTTTGGGCGGTGCGTCCGGCGTCTTTCGGCGATGATTCCGGTGGCGTTGGAAAGCTTGCAACGAGGAGAAGGCGAGGGTGGCGGCGGTGACGAACCAAAGCGTCGGAAGAGACTCGAAAAGTGAGGGCAAAGTACTGCCGGAAGAAACAAAAAAACGAGCTAGAAAGCAATTATTTCTGGAAAAAAAAATTTACCCTAAGCTCTTGATACCATGTTAGAAACAAGAGACCAAACTAAAGAAAGTGTTTTCTGTATTATTCTGAGTGATGTAAAAGTACAATATACAAGGGGTATATATAGGTGCCAGAAGAATCAAAGTAATAAAGGCATAGAATCCTACAATTAATACACAGATATACTATATAAATATAAACGATACTAACTGATCTAAAATGATTCTAATGATTCTCTAATAATTCTCTAACAAGTTTAATACTCGAACTTTTATTTTTGTATATTGAATTATGAGTGGTGAAATTTTTAAAGATGATAAATCTAAATTATGTATTATATATTGTTGTGGAT
>NC_029790.2:99858836-99863453 GCF_000816755.2 Arachis ipaensis | reverse complement strand
CAGTGACATTTTATCTTTTTATAATTAAAAAAATATTTTTTTTATAAAACATCAATAACGTTTTATATTACTATTATAGCAATATAAAATATTAAAATGATCAAATATTATTATATTTCACACTAAAATTATCTATATCTAAAAATTTTAACCTCAATACTCAGTAGCTTCCCTTAATCCCTTTACTTTATTAGAGACTGAAAATTATAGTAGTACCGTTTTCAACTTGGACAAAGGCAATTTTACTATACTACCCATACCATGGACAAATATTCTTGTCTTAGCTCTAAAATATATCAGAGACATGCTTCAAATACAACTTAGATAGTTCATTCCTTTTCTTTTTTATTTAACTGAATGTAGCATCTAATTCTTTTCCTGAAAACTAAAAGGCTAAGTAAGAATTACGATTTTCTTCGGAATGTTTGCACGTTTCTCACAAAAAAGTTAACATTGCATCTATATGCTTAAATGTTATTACTATTTCTATTAATTATTAATTAATCATAACAAATTAAAGGAGAAAATAAACTTAAACGAAGTATAATAACAAACAAGACCATAAAACCACACTCGCCCATCATTAATTAAAAGCGAAGATTTACATGTAATTATTTTTATATGAATTTTTTTTTAATTAAATTTTAAAGTGATTTTTGAAGTTTTATTCGAATCTCAAAATAATTTTGAAGTTAATAGTTATTCAATTTCATTCTTAAATTAAGTTATGCTAGTGAGTTAATAGAATATTTGTACAATATATACAATGGGCTATTTATTTAGTCCAATATGAGTTAAAAAATAAACATCATTCATACTATCTAGAATAATCATCTCGATACTAGGGATAATACACATCTCATGTCATGAAACCACTCATCTCAAAAATTTAAGCTGATTTTGGGGTTCACTAAGGATCAAACTCTTGACCTTTCGGATCTAGAGCTCTGATACCATGTCATGAAACCACTTATCCCAAAAGTTTAAGCTGATGGGAAAAGGTAACACTAATGCTTATATCTCTAATACTGAATCGGACATCCCTAAACCTCCATTATACACATTGTACAACTATTCTATTGGCTTCCTATACTTCCTCCCATAAATTTACACTTTGGAATTCATACTAGTCCCTACGACGCTTTTCGTTCATCATAACCTTAAAACGACATCATTTTGAGAAGAAACAAAAAGAAAACAAAAAAAAAGGAAAAAACTGGTTCCCATCCCTATCTCCATCCCCATCCTCAACCTGCCCCTTTTCTTTTTTCCTTCTCTTTTTTTAACCTGACGCCCTCCCCCTCCCTAACCATACTCTCACATTCATAACGTTAAACACACGGAGCTCTCCTCAACTCTCACTGTCGCCGACCTATGTTTCAGTACCGCGCCGCTCACTCCCTCCCCAACCTAGTCTCTCACACTCAAACACAGTAAAGGCAGAGGCAGAGCACAAAGCCTCAACCTTCTCCGTCATCGCCGCGCCGCTCGCCAGCCTTCATCTTGTTGCCTTGCCACTTGCCAGCCTCCATCTTGTTGCCGCGTCGCTCGCCAGCCTCTATCTCGTCGCAGCGCCGCTCGTCAACCCCTCTGCGTCAACACATTGTCTCGTTTCTAGTCGTTACTGCTCGCTTCTGCCTCCCTCTCTAGTCGTCGTTGTCACTGTTCGCACATCGACGGTCTTCTCTGGTTTCCTTTCTGCCTCCCTCTCTTCTGGTTCGGTTCTCTCTCTCAGCCATGGTGAGTTTTTTTTTTAGTTATTCAATTATTATTTTTTAATGTTTTCATTGATTGTTGTTGATGATCTTGTTTCAATATAACAATGGTTGATTTTAGCTATTTTCTATTTTGTAATTATTGCAAGTTTTTTTTATTGTTACTATTTTTTATGCTTGTTGTTATTTAGGTTTATTGATACTTGTTATTTAGGTTGATTGATCTTTTCTGATTGATGTTAATCTTTTTTTTTTTTGATATTTTTTATTGCTGATTTTTTTTTATCTGTTGAAGAACAAGAACAACGTTCAAGAAAAAGGGATTAGGATTTTAGAAAGAGATTGCTATTTTTTTTAATATACGACGACGTTTTAATAGAAATTAGTCCAGCTCAGCTTTTTAATGGACGGAAAATGCGTCAGGGACTACTATGAGTTCTGGAGTGTAACTTCGAAGATAAATTTGGATAATTATTAACTTCAAGAATCACTTTAAGGCTTGAGTGCAATTTCAAGAACTACTTTAAGATTTAACTCTTCTTTTTTTTAGTATCTATCTTTATATGAATTTGATTGTTAAAAAATATTAGATAATAATTTAATTAAGCATATGAAATAATTATCTAATAATGATTATTTATCAATTATTAATTTTATACGAAGCCAACTGTATCTAAATTTCTATTTTAATTTAACTATATTGGTAAAACAAAGTCTTTTTGTTACCCATACTTTGCTTCTTTGGTGGTCAAGGTATTCGAATATTTAATAATTAAGCTCTCCTTGCGTCATATTGTGTGTGATATATATATTAGATTTAGCACAATCGTCGTCCCCGCACCGTCAATGTTCTTTGCATAATAACAGACATCACCTTGCGCCCATTTCCCTTTTAACCTTCCGTTAACAAAAATCTAATTTCATCCCAGTTTCATTCTTCGTTCATACACAGTTTCTTTGTTGTGCGAAGCTCTATATACCATTAATCTGGTAAGTTTCTCAAATAATATATAACATATACATATACGTTGATGATGACTGTTGCTTACTTTCTTTCTCTCTTCTTTTAATTTGTTATTAATATCATTATTTATTTAATTTTTAATACATTTGTTAGAATGACTACTGTTATTATCACTACAATAATATAGATTATTTTTGAGGATTATAATGTGTAAAAAAAAATTAAAATTTGTCAAAAAAATAAAATTTGACACTATTTTAACTATGAAAATATATTAATAAAAATTTTATCAAAAATAGTATTTTTAACATATAAGTGATTGTGGAAAAAAATTTAAATCTTATTTTGATAAATATTGGCTGTCAAAAATAATTTGTTAGAAAATTTTGAAAACATATTTTCTGTGATACTTATTAATTGTCAAAAATACTATTTATTTTGACACTTATTGACTATAAAATATTTTCAACAAAAAATTTTAACAAAGAATGAAATGAGATCTTAAAACTAAAGAATAAATTGAGATTTTGAAGATAAAGAATGAGTAGTATAATCCTAAACTGAGAGCAGTGTGATGTCAAAATTAACAGAGCCCAAAGAAGAAGAAAAATAGTGGAGTAAATTAAAAACAAATGAGTATCAAAATTGATGAGTAATTTTCTACGGTCAAATTATTTATCAAGAAAACATAGAAAATTTGACATTTGTGATATTTGTCAAAAATATATATTAATTTTGACATTTAATTATGGTGTTAAAAAATAAAATGTTAAAATAATTCTATTTTCTTGTAGTGTATTATTGTTACTGTTATAATTATCATTTGATGAAATTAGTATATTTTAATGTTTAACTTCTGATATCTCACATGATATTGTTGTCAATTTTTTTTTTTTTGGTGACTAATGGATATTGTTGTCAATTAATATTGCTTCACGTGATTAGTGAATTTTTACTTGTTTAGGATTTTACAAATCATTCCTAGTTAGTTATCTTTGTCCTTATAATCAATTATACATGTTTCAGTTTCGTTAAATAATTCTAGTGTTTTGCTTTCAGCCTTTTCAATTTTGATGTAAAAACTTACACTAAAAACTTATCCAAATATTAGATGTAAAAAAAAAATATTAGATGCAAAAATGTTACTAAATGATTATTCCTGACAAAATATTCTCTAAATTTTTAACGATAAGAATATTTTTTAATATTTTAAATACGATAAAAATAACTAATTAAAAAATATATTTTTTTTAGGGGTGTCCATGGATCGGATCATATCCGCAGATCCGCGGTAAATATCCGCATCCGATCCGAAAATTGCGGATACAATCCGATCCGCAAATTGATCGGATCGGATCGGATCGGATCCGCACCCTTTGCGGATATCTGCTCTATATCCGCGTATCCGATCCGCGTATCCGCAGATCCGCACAATAATAATTAAAAATAAATAAATATATATATGTTTGGTATTATATTTACTTGTTTGTATGTTTTAGCTAGTAATTATTATTCATATATTGTATTATTTTATTTTTGTTACTTAGAAAGAGTTTGATTAAAAATATTTTAGGAATAAATAAGTTTAAAAGTATGAAAGAAATATTTTTATTGAATTTTTTTACATAGAAATATGATTAAAAAAAGAAGATTTAATTATGCGGATATATCCAATATCGGATCGGATCTAGCACTAAAAAACACGGATATCATATCCAATCCAATCCGATAAGATCCACGGACACCCCTACTTTTTTAAGGGAGAGATGACTATCTAAAAACTGCAGAAAAAAGTCGAACAAAAAACCGATTTTTATATTTTTTATCTTTTAAAAATAACTTTTAGTCATTGACTATAAATAACGAAAAAACCAACTTAGTTTAAAATATAAGAAAAAAATTCATTTTTTTAATTATACTTACAAAAAATTATGTCAA
>NC_029790.2:99854474-99858720 GCF_000816755.2 Arachis ipaensis | reverse complement strand
TTTAAGAATATATATTTAATGATTATATATTTTAATTTTATCGCATTTTAAAATATTTTAAAAGTATTTTTGTGTTTAACAAATTTATAGGATATTTTTATTCACAATCCGATAATTTAGAGACGAGTAATGTTAGGTAAATTTTTTTTTTAGTTAACATCAACAATTTTTTTAAAACTTAGTTTATTTATCTTATATTATAAACCCTAAATCATAAATCCTTAACTTTGGACTCTAAATTATATTATGAATCCTAAAATAAAATTAATTAATATTGACTAACTAAAAATTAGTTTTTATAATTTTTTTAGAGATATTTTGTCTGGTTTATTTCATTTGAAACAAAGATGGCAACAAAAATTAACACTACCTAAGATTATGAGTAAAACAACATTTTTAAAATATTAAAGTACAAAATAACTAAGATACTTACTTTCAAGAGTAATTAATTAGAGATATTAAAAGTTGTCTCAATCTTAATATTTTAAAATGTTAAAAAAAAACTAATTCCTTCCTTATTCTCTTCTTAAAGTTTAAAAGGAAAATGTAACAGACTAAGGCTTTGTTTGTTTGAAGAAAAAAAAATAAGAGAAAGAAATTTAAAAAAAAATTATTTTTTTGTTTGGTTAAAGAGAAAAATTAAAAAAAAAAGTTAAAGAGTAAATATCAATCATTCTAATCCATTTGAGGTGATAATAGACAGAATAAAGTAGAGTTTGAATTTAACTCTAATTTTATTAGTAAGTTAAATTTGTTGCTACAAATTTAATCTTATTTTATCTATGAATTGAGAATAACTCAATTATAACTCTATCCGCAGTCAATTCATGAGTACTCGATTCTATTCGTGAAATTTTATAAATATGCAATGTTATTATATAACCTAATGAACATGCAAATTAAAAATTCAATACAGACAATGCAATCATCTCACAAATAACATAAGCGTTCTATAAACAATATAATCATTAAATGTTCAATTCTCATAAAAGTATTTACTTAAATTAATAACACAAATACAAATAAAATATCGTGATATAATGTTGTATTTATATATTACTAAAATAGAATTGATTTTTATATAAACTAAAGTGTTAAGTTATCTATTGATGATCTTGGCTCAATAATAAATTTTTTTTGCATTAAGTGAGAGGTTTTTAGTTCAATACCCACATATAACATCTTTTTATAATATATTCATATATATAGGATGCGAGTTGGTCAACTAGGGTTGAGACTCAACTCGCACTTTACCCAATCCGCATGTTCAAATCCATTTCACACTATGTAGATATGAATTGGTAAAAAAAATTTTCCTCATTAACATACATATGGTATGTTATCGTTAACGTACAAATTATATATATATTAAAAATAAATTTCGAATCTTGACTTGTAGAAATGCCACTTAAATTGGATCTAAAGTTAGAATAACATCACTAAAATAAAATTTTGTCACTTTAGATAAATGTTCTAAATGAAATATCCTAAGAGAGAGAACTAGTCTAGTTCAAGGGATAGCAATTAGACTAATTTGTCGAGCCTCCTAATCAAGCAATCTTAAAATATATATTCATCCTGTCTAATAGCAGGTAGGAGTATTTAAGACCTGATCCAGTTCGAAATTTAATCCAGAACCAAAGCATATTTTGTTAGGTTTGGATAATTTGTTACTAAATTTAAAATGATATATATAAATACACACATGTTACTAAGTTTTAATATTCATATACCATTCTTGAATTAAGGTTTTTCCTTTTCATTGAGCAGATACATACAATTCTTTTCGTCGAAGATTACTTTTTGGGTATATATATTTGATTATTTGCACAATTCACACAAATAAACAAATATAAAAATTAACCGACATCCGAAATCCAAAATGACACACAAAACATTAATTGAAGAGTAGTTAAGAAGCCCATTGGTGGGAGCATAAAGTGTTTTCTTTGGCCATAGTTTGCTTCATTCTGTCGTGCTCTAAGATATATGGAACGGATCGGAATCACTTAATTAACATAATCTTCTTTGCGTTAATTAATTACTTATATAAGTGTGTGTCTTCGCATCTTCCTTTCACACTATACACAACCTCCATTCCTTGATGAACCCGGTTTCTTTTCAAGCATCCATTAATTAAGCATTCTATTTCCCGTTTCATCATTTTCTATATCCATCATATATATTATATTTTTTGTCTGTGCTCTGCTATTACTATGTAACACTTTGTTGTTGGCGCCAAATTGTTTCTGCTTTCCCTTCACTGCTTTATCGAGTAAGTTTCGAATTTCAAGCACTCTTGCTAATTATAGAAGAAGAAATTATTGATATAAGATGCACATGCATGTTGATATTTAATGAGTTATACTGTTTCACTTTCCTTTTCTTTTTCTTTTTATTATTACATTCATGAATCAATATGTTATGTCATGCTATATATTTCTAATTAATTTATTCTTTTATAAATCTCAAATTCATATAGGCCATAGACTCAATAAATATATAATGTAGTAAAATATTAAATCACTTTAACTATTAATTTACAAATTTAAATGTTCAATAAAAATAATTACATTCTGATAAAATAATATATCAAAATATAAAAAAATCCACAAAAATATAAATATATTATAATGTAAATCTTAAATATACAAATTTAAAACATAACACCAACTAAAGTATCATTATCATATGTAAGTACACAAATAGATAGCAAAATAGAAAAATTAAATAAATAAACAATTCAATTAAAAATCAAAACACTAACTATTGTAGTTTATCAAATTTACAGTAGTAATAACAAGAAGCTAAATCCAATAATAGGTAATGACAATAACTAATTAATGACTAAACATCTAAACCAACACAACAATAACTTTGAAAAACTCAACAATATGATAAAGGAAAGAAATTGGAAATGCGACATGAGGACACCACATCTAGGACGGCCAAAACAATGGAAAAATTGTTGAGAGAAGCGGCTAAAGAGGAAAAAATGAGAAGTCAAAAAAGAGTTAAAGTATTTTTTATTAATTACTAACAAGTTAATATTTTTTACAATTATTTTTAATATAAACAAATAAACTAAATACAAATTTAAATTGTTAACAATGTCAGAAAATAATGTTAACAAAATAGAAATTAGTATTACACATATAGTCTTCGAAGAGAAATTCCACATCATTACTCATTAGTATCAACACCATTGTACTTGAAGGTGGAGGGTCGTCTTGGTGGTGGTGAAACATTGTCTTTGGGTATGTATTTCACATCATTTAGGCATTGCTAGAAGAGTTACTCTGCATAAACGGCAAATACTACCATACATGCCCTTGATATTGATGGCACGTTTAGAGGCAGAAGTTATCGAGCTGTCAATAAAAAGCTAAAGCTAAAATGGACCTCATTTAAGATTTTTTAATTTCAGAAATTTAATTATCGACGACCAAATTTTCGATAAATTTTTACACCACCTTAATGGCAATTGGTGCGTACTAATATTATCGACGTACTTATTGACACTATAGTCGTCAGTAAAGTAATTAATTAAATTTTAATAATCAATTATAGGTTGTCGATAATTTGAATAACATAATTTGAATATTAGGTAAACTTTAATGACTCAAACATTTTTTTTAAATAAAATAAATTTTATTAATTACCGACGACTTAATCGATAGTAAATATAATTTAATATTTATTAAATTTTTAATTAAATAATTATGACTTTTATAATATTATCTTGGTCATCGATAGGCATTGGTAATTGTTTATTAATGAAACGATCCGTGATAAAAATAAAACCTAGAATTAAAACACCAACTCTCTCCACTATTTTGAATTCTCTCTCTCTCTACACTCTTATTCTTTCTCTAGCCGCAACCGTCTTCTGTTATTTTCTCGCTGGTCAGAGTTCCGTTCGCCGTTCTAAGACCACTATTGTGTTCCTAGTGACGAGTTCTTTAGTATTTTTTCAATTTCTATTTTTGCGTTTTCAATTCCATTATTTTTGTGAGTTTTGGGTATATTTGTAACAATGTTGTTTAATTTGCAGTTGATATTGTTGTCGTGCTATTGGTAGTGGTGGTGCTGCTGTTAGTGTTCAACTTGGTGTTTGAAGGAGCCAGTAAATTTTTATTACCTTTAGGTATGTCTAATTTTATTAATTTTAATGTTACGAAAATCAAGTAAAATATGCAATCAATTTAATAATTTTATGAAAATCAAGTAAAATATATAACAAATT
>NC_029790.2:99846110-99854204 GCF_000816755.2 Arachis ipaensis | reverse complement strand
ATTTAATAAGTATATATATTGAAACTAAATAATTAAAAATACTTATTTGGCCAACTATTGCACATTTAGGATAGAGACTGGAACTTCTGCAATAGAGCTGTAGGTAGAGCTGGAAGTGAGTCGAGTTGAGTCAAGCTAGACCAAGCTTAAGCCTGGCTCACAACTCAACTCATTAACAATCGAGTCTATTTTTTAAGCTCAATCTTGGCCTACCGAAAGCTCATAAGCTAACTCGAGCTCACGAGTTGGCTTAAATAATAGGAACATGATCTATAATTCTATATCAATAAATTATAACTTATATATATTAAAAAATATTAATTTTATATATTGTGTATCTATTAATTATAAATTTTTTATTTATATCCTACATAAAAATTATATAAAGAATAATTATAAAATTTTAAATATGCTTCTGGGGCTTCATTTGATGCCGCTGCTGTCATTGTTATTAAATCAATTTAATTTGATAATTATAGTAAGGTTTAATTGGTCGAGCATGAGAGAGTCATGAGAATGATTGCACCTAGGGCTGGAAGTGAGCCGAGTTTAGTCGAGCTAGACCAAGCTCAAGCTCGGCTCACGAAAATTGAGATTAACCCACGACTCAACTCATTAACAATTGAGCTTATTTCTTAAGCTTAAGTTTGGCTCACTGAAGGTTCATGAGCCAATTCGAGCTCACAAGCTGGCTTAAATAACAGAAACATAATCTATAATTTTATATCAATAAATTATAACTTATATATATTAAAAAATATTAACTTTATATATTATATATCTATTAATTATAAATTTTTTATTTATGTCCTACATCAAAATCATATAAAAAATATTTATAAAATTTTGAATAAGAATATTAATATTTGTAAAATTATATATATATATATATATATATATATATATATATATATACATATATATATATATATATATAATCGAACCAGTTCACGAGCTAATGAGCTGATCTTATACAAACTCAAGTTCGACTCATTTAATTTATGAGCTCAATTCTATACTCAAGCTCGGCTCATCAGTTCACGAGCTCAGCTTATTGAGCTATTAATGAGTCGAGCTCGAACTGGCTCATAACTGGCTTGACTCACTTCCAACTCTTGCTGTAGGATAGGAGAGATGAAATGATTCTATGTATGGGAATGTAAAAATCTTTTCCGTTTATTTGTTGTGGAGTTTGTTTGTATCTGCTCCGTATTTGATGTCGGAAAAAAATGACTAAAACAGCTAAGATTAACAAGCTAATTGCAATTTGCATATTGATTGTTTATATTTTATTGAGAAGGATTAGGTGCCCATGTGATGAGTGTAAATGTCATCAATATTTTTAAATTATTTTTTAATATTTTTTTCATATGCACTTTTACCAACGTTCTTGTCGTCGGTATTATAAAATTAATAGTTTTTCCTACGTGCTAATTTACCGTTGGCAATTTATTATTATCAACAAATATTTGTCGAATTTTTTCAACGACCGATTTTTCACTTGGTATTACCAACCTTGGTCGTTAGTAAGACTGTCGGTAAAATTAGAGTGTCTTGTAGTAACAAAAAAGTACAACTAACTATCTAACCGTGCTCTTCAAATCAATTACCTCCACATTTTGAATGTTAAAGCTCTTTAGTGACAGGTGATTCCTTTGATGCTTGTGATGAGTTTGTCTCCACTCTTTGTGTTCCTAATTGTAGTGTTCCATCATCCCCATGTACCCTCTCTTATATTGTTCCTGCTACTCCAACTATCGACTAAGCTTTTTATTAGGTAAATTTACAACTACTTTTTGTCTCGGACTATTTGAACTAGGAGTAATATAGGTTAGGAATAGGTAAGAATATTTTATACATACTGTGAGAGGAAGATTATACTAGGCAATCACGGACGAAGAATTTGGAGGCTAAAGTTGATGTTAGGGACAAATCTATCGAAATAAAGTCCAAGTTTGATACTCCTTCGACTACAAAATGTGGGTATTCTTGATCAAAATGAAGTCATGCTTCTCTATGAGAATGATAGGCCATGATGTTGTCGATGTAGTGATTGTCAAAATGTCGTCTCATCTAAAGGGATGAAATTATTAGTGCATATAACCTCTTGAGTCTACATACCAAGGATGAGTAATACATTCTTTTAAAAGTGACATACCTGGTTCGCTTTCTATGGCCAAACCTATATAAATTGCAAAATTTACACTTGGCCAATTCTTCATCATCCTAATCTAAATATTTATGGTTAAGCACTTTTTTCGTCCCTAAGACTTTGGGTCAAAATCAAAATCGTCCTCGACCTTTTTTTCTTATTAAAATCATCCTCAATATTACAAAACGTTATAAAATCATCCTTTTGTCTATAAACAATATTTTTCAAACGACTTTGCCCTTTAAAAAAAATCGTTCCCCTCACTACTAACTCCCAACCCACCCTTCATCATCATCATCGAGCCTCTTTCTTCCTCTCTTTCTCCCAGACTCCTACTCTCCCTCATCACTAACCGCTAACCACAAAATAAATCAACAATCCAACAACAGCAACAATCACAAAATAAATCAACAATCCAGCAACAGCAATAATAAAAAAATTAGCAACAACATAAATTTAAAAAATTAAAAAAAGAGAACTCATATATATGTTCTTCAAAAATTAAAAAAGAAAAAAAAGGAAGAATGAAGATGAGAGAAAGAGAGCAAGGGAAGAAAATCGAAATCGCATTGTCTCCTCCTTCCATTTTCTGCCTCTGCCATTTACTCCCCACCCTCAACACTCCTCCCACCTCCATCACACCACTGACTTAGCCTTTTCTTCAATTACTGCAACAAAACCATCACAAGTCTAACCTTAATTCTGTCCAAAATTAACAATAACAACAAAGACAAAGAGAAAGTAAATCAAAGAAAAATGATACAGAAGAAAGAAAATTAGAAAAAATAAAAAATGAAGAACAAATTGAAATCCAGAAAATCAAATAAAAGGAAGAATAAAGGGAGCAAAGGTTTGGCTGAAATTCAGGAAATAACAAACTGTTATTTTGACCAAGTTAACCACGTCTTCTTCTTTTCCACAAACAGCACCATTCCTTACTCAAAACCCTTTTGTTTTTTTCTCTGTTGGCATCCCCTTTCTGTTCACAACAGCCCCTCCCCATCATTTCCTTATTTCTCAATCCCGTAACCTTTTCAACACTACAAGATTCTTGCCATTTTATGGCGGTTTTTTTCCCGTTTTGTGGCAGTTTCTAAAATCTCTAAAATTGGAGGTACCACGAGCTTATTTGTGGCAGTTTTATAAAACCGCCACGACATTATTTAGTGGCGGTTCTTTTACTATTTTTTGGGGGTTGAGTTAATGGATTCTGACAGTTTTTTGTCATTTTTGTGGCGGTTTAAAACTCCCCACAAAGTTAATATTCAAATTAAAATAAAAGAGCCACAAACTTAACAATGGCAAACCACTACTAGACTACTATTCCTAATTCTGAGCACTGCCAAAAAAGAGGTTCATATCAAAATCAGTTCAACCAAAAGCAAGATAATATTACACTAGCTAAGGTAAACATTATCCTAGGATTATAGCTATATGATAATCTTCCAAAAATTAGTTTTACTAACTAATAAGGTAACATTATCCTTCAACAAAAAACAGAATCAAATCTCAAATTCTAGCATTCAACACATCTATACAATGTCATCGTCTATTTTCCATTTTCTTTTGTCTATTTTAAATTAAAAATCGCTCAGAAGCACCAATAAAAGATCAATTTAGAGTTTGAGAATGTTAGCATCTGCTAAACATAGCAACACATCATTGTAGAATAAAATTGCATCATGTATGGATTGAAAAAATTGCACCTCTTCATCAATTCAAATACATCCCATTTGATGTCCAGAACCACTATATCTTTGGCTTCCCTTTCCTGCATTGCAAATCTCAAGGCCTACTCTGTAATCACCATCAAACTTTTCTTGAAATACATCTAACTTGACTAAACAAACTCGATGAGCATAGAATCTTTTTCCTATAGATCAATTAGTTTAAGGTTTGTACTTTGTAGATCCAAGAAGCTCCAACAGCAATTCTAATCTTGCAAGATATAGCAGCAAGTTGATTGGAAATACTTCAAAGCACTACTAGGTGAAAAAATTATTAAAATGAGCAGATAAAAGCTTATTGTACCATTGTTGTCAATGAAGATAGTTCTACAATCATCAATAGGACATAAATGAGCAAGAGCAACACGACGTTGAACACCCTTTTTCGCAAAGCACATAAGATATAACAAGTGTTTCAAATTTCAATACCTGCCAAAGAAAAAGGAATAATATAAGAATCATATTCAATAAAACACCAATCACAGGAATCAATAATTTGCAAGAAGACTCACTTGCCTCTGGATCTTCTCCTCAAATCTTGTGAAGATTTTTGTTACACACTCTCTAGTTGGCTGCAAGTCAAACAAAAATCAGTTAAACTAATGAATTATAGAGAGATAGAACTATAAAAGTTCTACTTATGAACATAAACAATTTTATTATTATCAAAGACAAATACCAGTAAATTAAACACAATTCAATATATGATACTACGGAGTAAAGGAAAGAAGGGCATACTTGAGCTTTGAAACTTCCATCCTAATGTTTGTGAAAACCACCGGCCTTAATAAGGTCTGTAATAATGTCCTGTCACACAATTTATATTTGATAAATTCATAAAGGACAACATAGTAACATAAAATTTTGACAAAGTTAAGAATAATAAACCCATTTTTTAAAGAGAGAGAAAGAGGCTCGGTGATGATGATGAAGGGAGTTAGGGGTTAATGGAGAGGGAAAGGATTTTTTTAAAGGGCAAAATCGTCTAAAAATTATTGTTTATGGACAAAAAGATTATTTTATCACATTTTGTAACGTTGAGAATGATTTTAATAAGAAAAAAAAGATCGAAAACGATTTTGATTTTGACCCAAAATCTTAAAAACGAAAAAAGTACTTAATTCAAATATTTAAGTCCAATTGAGAAACAAGTTTCTTAGTTTTATAATAGTTTTTGAAAAGAGTCACTAGGATTTGGTGTGATTTTCTTATTTAAATAAGGTCAACAATGAGTATTATAAGTGTTAAACACCTAACGTTCTTATAACAATTGAAAACTACAAGTGCACCCTATCATCTTAGAAAAGTATACATATCAAATACGATAAAACATTTAGCATCAGGATTAGGTTCTTTTCTCTCCTCCATTTGAGTAGGATGTTAAACCATCTCTTCATACCTATTAATGTTATCTTTCCAAATTGCAACATCTTTAACAAAAGTAATAAGACAAATAATAAAAATAGAATTTTGCTAGAGAACCAATGAGGTATCTTTACAATGGCTACAATGGGCTGTTTGTTTGGTCCAATATGAGTTAAAAATGAAGATTAATCCACTTTTATCTTAATTCCAAAATTACTGTTCAGTTTTGTTTTAACTTCTACCACATAATCCTTAATTTTAATTTTTTCCCAATTCCCCTTTTTAAACGGAAGGTAACGCTACCCCCAAACCCCCCACTGTCGCTATTGAACATCCCGAATCGTAGCCACCGTGTGACCTGCAACCTGCGTCCGTGCCAATCAGGAATTTAGTGGCCAACCTCCATCGCGCCCGTCCTCCCTTGCTGGCAGCAACTGCTACGCACCGTCATGGCTGAGCATCCTGTTGCCGAATTTCTGCGTGACAAGGAGCCTCCGTCGCTCACCCATAGTGAAAATAACCATCCATTCAAGGATAAAAATAATCATCCACATACTTAATAAATTGAACATCCAATATATTTTAATTATATATAACTAAACACAATCCAATCAAAATAATCATCCACATAATAATTAAAATAACCATCTGCATACCTACTAAAATGACCATCCTATATAATATGGAGAGTTGCGGAGTTCTTTTGGGAGATATTCCCTGGCCAATGACCATTACGTATTAGCTTCCTTCAACCATTCTCCACAGTCTTATTTTGAATATTTGATCATTCCCCATATAAGACCAATCACAGCCCTAACATCATCTACTATACTAAAAACTTGATGCCCCACATTGCTTTTTTGGTGTGTTCGTAGGTCAAAATTTTGTAAAAAACAAGAAAAATAGAACAAGACGATGCAAAAGATGGAGATGGGTGGTGCTGGTAGTGGCATTACTTGCAGGGTAGTGTTGCTGCTGGGCGTGGTGGTGGATCTTCAAGGAATTGGAGAGTTGAGTTGACTCTCCAAGGAAGAGGACGAGAGAGTAGGACTTTCCATCTGCGATGATGGCTGCCGGGAAAGTGGTGCGAAAATAGCGGCAGAGGGCGAGGCGCGTCGAGCTGACCGACGGAGGTGGAGGCGGTGTCGGTGGAAAGCTGCAGCGGCGTCGGTATAGTTGGCGGAGAGTGCAGTGGCGCGATGTGAGGATGAGAGAAGATGATAATAATCGTACGTAGTGTGAATGAGTTTAAATACTAATCCTAATTTTTTAAATTTCAAAATTTGAAATTAAATAATTAATTAATGATCTAATTTTTTATTTTAATTTTATCTTCTTTTTTAAATCCTATTGTATACATTGTACACTAAAATCACTGTCTCCTCATACTTTCTCTAAAAATAAGGCCAACAACAAAACAACACAAATTTTTCCAAAATTACATATTTAGAAAACATTATTAGAATAAAGTTTCGAAATACATATAATTATTTAAAACTAAAAATAATGTTTAAATATTTATTTTTAACAATGACACAATTGCCTATAAAATTAGAGACAACTAAACTGTCATACCATTTATTAGTAATAGAGGTGCAAACTTTACTGACAATTTGAATGTTAAGAAAATTGGCTCATCGAAAAAGTATTTATATTACTAATTTGACAACAAAATAACTCATATGTTACTCTAAATCTCTCGTACCAATTAAAATAAAATCTTTTTTTTCAAAATTAAGAAACTTCCTCCTTCTCTTTACCCTCTCCTCTACTTCTCTCCTTCATTTCCTCCTCTTCTTCTCTATTTTTTTATGTCCTTTCCACTCTAATATTATTATTACTTTATTAGTATTATTAATTTGACAACAAAAAAGGTACCATGTGACACTCTTTTTCTCTCACTTGTTTTATCTACATCTTTCCTTCTTTTCCTCCATCTCCTTCTATATCTCATTCTATCATTCTCATAGTTATCAGGACCGAATCAGCGACTAAGTTATGTTATTGGATTACTGGATCTATCGTTTAACCGATAGATCACTAATTGAACCATTTGATCGCCATTAACTGGGTCACTAGTATTTCTTATCCTAATAACGAATCGAACTGGCTGGAACAACTATTTGTTGATTCTTGGTTGGACCCCGTCTGGTCCAATTCTAATAACACTAAACATTCCTACTCTATTACTAGTTTACTACTGTTACTGCTGCCATTACTGTTATTATTACTACTATTAATTTAACAATTAAAATGTCTCACATAATATTTTCTCATTACAATTAACATAACATCATTTTCTCTAAACGAGCACCTTCTACTAATAATTTTTTTTTAAAATTGATGAATTTTCTCCTTCCTTCCTTCTTTTTTGCTACCTCTTTCCTTCTCTTTCTCTATCACTTTTTACCTTTTCGCTTTATTATTATATTACTCTCTACTTACGGAAGCAAGTGAAATGAACTTGATCGACAATCAAATAATACTGGTCGACTGACCCAATCAAATCGTAGCTGATTGTTATACTACTCTAAATTATGTTGGTTAACTAAAATTGTATGATTTTATTGGCTCATTGGAACTTTTATTTCCGGTCAATGGTAGAACCAACGGGAGTCTAAGGTTAGTCCTCTTAATTTAAAAAAAAAAAATAGTTAGTGTGGGCAATAGCCTCAACTTTTTTTTGGAAAAATGACCCCTTTTGTTTTGTGGTTGTTTTTTTGTTTTATTTTTTTTGTAGTTCTGGATATAGGAGAAAACTGTCGTAAAGTTGGCGCTATTGAAAATATTATATCTTTTTTTTTTCTCTAATTTGGTAAAATCTTTAATTTTTATTGCTATAACATTAAT
>NC_029790.2:99839529-99846089 GCF_000816755.2 Arachis ipaensis | reverse complement strand
AATATTTGTTAAAATAGCTTTTATCTTGCAGCAAAAAAAACTATAATTTTACTCTTTATGATTAAAAAAATTAATTCAAATATTTACTTTTGTCGAATTTTTATCCATCCACAAAAATTTAATTTTTTAACAAAAATAAATATTATATATCCCTCCTTTCTTTCCTTCATCTCATCAGCATCCCATTTTTTATTTTATTCTTCTCCATCCACCGATCACAAAATCACCACAACCACCATCATACCAATGCCATTGCCACTCCAAAATTATTAACCACCACTGCTTTTTTTTTTTTTCTTAAATGATTGGACAACTCATAATTCTAAATATTACTTACTCACTCACATCACAGTCACACACACAATATTAAGGCTTCTTAATACGAGTATAGCTAAATGCAAGGAAGGAAGTGAGAGGCTTGCAACGTCAGCAAAAGAGGTTGCAACTAACTCGGGACAGATGGCAGCAGATCCTCAAATTCAAGGCCTCAGAAGAAGCGTGAGAAAGAGGTCAAATAGCAGGCTGTTGAGGGATTTCAAGCACGAGGCGTATTGTGGTATTTTCTTCTTTCTTCTCTCTCAACCCTCTTTCTTTGGTCACTCTCATTCAGCTGCTACATATAATTTTTCCTTCTATTTTCCTATTCTGTTATCTTCCCTTCCCTATGCTGATTCCCACTTCCATATCTCAGGTTATGGATTCTCCCTACTGCTGCAATCTGATTCGGCAAATTCTGATTTTTCTATTTCCTTCAATTTTGACATAGTTACTGTTACACTGAAGAACTCTATCTTTTTCTGTTCTTAGAGCTCAATCACTGATGAGCTTGATTTCTTTCTGATTGTTCTTAGTTATTTTTGAACTCTAAACTTGTACTTCTGGCGTAATTACTCTATTCAATATACATACCATTTTCCTGTTTTTTGTTTAGAGCATCTATCACTCTATCATTTGGTGCTTTCATCGTGCCATGGCAGAAAACACGAGGCTCAAAACTTTGGAGGCGGAGCTGAAACGCTTGGGTCAGCGTATCGAGGAGGTTTCAGATGAGACTCGTGCTGAACGCGCGAGAGCCACAGAGGCTACGAGCTTGAAGTTTGACGCCATTCAATCCTCGTTGACGCAAATCATGCAGGAACAATCTCGATCTCGCTCTCCATCGAGGGGTTTCTCCCATGGTTCGAACTCTAGTCAGGGGGTGGATAATGGGAATCGATTGGCTCAGCATAGCCGAGTGAAGTTTGATTTGCCCAAGTTTGATGGCTCAGATGCTTTGGGGTGGATATTCTCCATGGATCAATACTTTGAGTTTTTCAAAGTGCCAGACGATGAACAAATTGGGATCGCTGCAATCCACATGGTCGGGCCTACGATTCCGTGGTTTCAAATGTCTCAACGATCGGCCTAGTTTCGTTCTTGGACACAGTTGAAGAGAGCAATCGAATTGGAGTTTGACCCTTCTCTTTTCGAATCGCCTAGAGAACTCCTTTTTAAATTGCAGCAGCAAGGTACTGTAGGTGAATATTACGCTGCTTTTGTTGCCTTGGCTAATCGATCTCATATTGAACCTCCTGAGGCTTTGAAGGATTGTTTTATTGGTGGGTTACGCGCTAATATTCGCAGAGAGGTGAAGGCTCAGTGCCCTCCTTCGTTGATGCGCGCCTTGACTTTGGCTAGAATGCAGGAGGAGAAGTTTGCTTCGATTCCAAGAACCACCTATACTACGTCCCAACCTCGCTCGGTGAATCCTTCTTACTCGGGTTCCCAGCAGAATCGCAGTCTACCGAAGAGTCCTCTTCCACCTCTTCTTCCTACTCCTGCGCCTTGCTCAGCTTTACCTCCATCGAAGAACTCGGTTCGGAGGCTTTCCCCTGCTGAGATACAGAACAAGAGGGATAAGGGTTTGTGTTATTGGTGTGATGAGAAATTTTTAGCTACTCATCGCTGCGCCAATAAACAATACCTGCAACTTCACCTTGAATTGGATGATTCTATTGTTGCTGACCCTGAAAATACAGATGACACTAATGTTGATCTTACTTTGGAGGCTCTAGAACAGGAGGTTGCTGCCCATCATCTCTCTTACAATGCCATGCATGGCACTAGGGGACCTGCTATGATTAGATTCACTGCTGTTATTAATGGACATGAGGTGCACACGTTATTGGATGGGGGGAGCTCGGATTGCTTTATCCAACCCCGTATTGCCAAGTTTCTGAACTTACCAATTGAACCTGCTCCTGGTATTAAGGTCATGGTTGGTAATTTTCAAATTCTGCCAGTGGAAGGCGTGATTCCCAGTTTGGACATCACTATATCGGGCAATACTATCAGCATCCCTGAGGTCTTTGTTCTTCATGTTGCAGGGGGTGAGTTGGTCATTGGATCCAATTGGTTAGAATCTCTTAAAGCTCACATTGCTGACTATGATTCTTCCTTTTTGAGGTTTATGCATGATGGAAAATTTATCACCATTCAAGGGTACAAAACAGCCCCTTCGTCACAGGCTCAGTTCCATCATATTAGACGAATGCTCTCTACTGATGCACTAGCTGAGATGTTTACCTTGGAGGTCCAACATTCGACGGTGCCTGCAACTCCACTATTGCAATTACCCGATTCACTTAACCCAGCTTTGGGCAAATTGCTTCAGCAATATGCGGGTGTATTCAATGTGCCTTCGGGTTTACCTCCTCAGAGATCACAAGATCATGCAATTCCTTTAATTAAGGGTGCTGAACCAGTGAAGGCTCGCCCTTACCGTTACCCTCATCATTTGAAGTCTCAGATAGAATCAATGGTGAATGAGATGCTACAGGAGGGTATAATACAGCCTAGTAAGAGTCCGTTCTCTTCACCAATTCTCTTGGTTAAGAAAAAGGATGGCACATGGAGATTTTGCACAGACTATAGAGCTTTAAATGCCATCACTGTAAAGGATGGATTCCCAATTCCTACTGTCGATGAACTCTTAGATGAATTATTTGGGGCTAATATCTTTTCCAAATTGGATTTGCGTTCTGGCTATCACCAAATACTAGTCAACCCTGATGACAGATTCAAGACTGCTTTTCGGACTCATCAAGGATTATATGAATGGTTGGTTATGCCATTCGGCCTCACCAATGCTCCTGCTACATTTCAAAGCTTAATGAACGAGGTGTTTAAGCCTTACCTTCGAAAATTCGTGCTTGTCTTCTTTGATGATATACTAATCTATAGTGATGGATTTACTAAGCATCTTGAGCACTTGGAAGTGGTCTTAAAGCTGTTGCAACAGGAGTCTCTCTTTGCCAAACTATCCAAGTGTATTTTTGGTTTATCCGAAGTGGATTACTTGGGACATACGATAAGGGGAGGTGGAGTACATATGGAAATGGCTAAAGTGCAGGCTATCATGGATTGGCCACAGCCCACCAATGTTAAACAGCTTAGAGGGTTCCTTGGCCTTACTGGATACTACAGAAGATTCATTAAAGGCTACGCTTCCTTGGCTTCTCCTTTAACAGATCTGCTAAAGAAGGATGCTTTTGTATGGAGTACAGAAGTTTCTAAGGCTTTCACTCAACTTCAAAAGGCTATATGCTCAAACCCGGTGCTGCAATTGCCCAATTTTGATTTACCATTTGAGGTTGAAACTGATGCTTCGGGTTTGGGAATAGGTGCAGTTCTATTGCAACAAAAACATCCAATAGCATTCTTTTCCAAGAAGCTTCCCCCAACTCTGCAGAAACAATCAGCTTATGTTCGGAAATTTTATGCCATCACTGAAGCGTTAGCAAAATTTCGACATTATTTACTAGGAAAGAAATTTGTATTGTGTACAGATCATCAAAGCCTTAAGGCGCTGCTTGAGCAGGACCTACACACTCCAGAACAACACAAATGGATGCACAAGCTATTGGGATATGACTTCGAGATTCACTACAAATCTGGTGCTGAGAATGTGGCTGCAGATGCCCTTTCGAGGAGTTTCCTTGGGGCTTGGTCTGCACCACGAGCTGATTGGCTGAGGCAGTTGAAAGAGGATTTAGCTCAACATCCTGATCTTCAAGTACTGATAAAAAAGTGTAGTAATCACACTTTGGGGGATTTAAATTACTCAGTCAATAATGACCTTCTTTTGTGGAAGAACAAATTGGTGATACCTACAACTAGCTCTTTGATACCTAAAATTTTGCATGAGTACCATGATAGTGTTATTGGAGGTCATGCTGGCATAGCAAAGATCGTGGAGCGAATTTGTGCAATCTACTATTGGCCCAACATGCAGCGAGACATTAGGCGTTATGTTCTAAACTGTTGTGTTTGTCAGCAAGCTAAGGTGGACACCAAGACCCCGGCGGGGTTACTCAAACCATTACCAGTTCCCTCACAGGTTTGGGAGGATATTGCAATGGATTTTATCACTGCATTACCACTGGCAGCAGGGAATTCAGTAATTATGATGGTTGTTGATAGACTAACCAAATACGCTCATTTTCTTCCTTTAAAACATGATTTCAATAGCAAATCAGTGGCAGATATATTCATCAACAATGTGGTTAAGCTTCATGGTTTTCCAAGTTCTATTGTTTCTGATCGAGACTGGATTTTCATTAGCAAATTCTGGCAGCACCTATTTCGAAGTCAAGGAACCACATTAGCAATGAGTTCTGCTTATCATCCACAAACGGATGGGCAGAGTGAGGTATGTAATAGGACATTGGAGATGTATCTACGTTGCTTTTGTTCTGATAATCCAAAGCGTTGGGTTACTCTTCTTCCATGGGTAGAATATTGGTATAATACTTCTTGGCACAGCAGCATCAAAATGACTCCATTTAAGACTTTGTATGGCCGAGAACCTCCTACGTTAGCTCGCTATGAGTTTTCAGCTCAAGATGATTCCTCCCTACAAGAGCTGTTGGAGGACCGTGATCAACTGCTGGACACATTAAAGTTTAATTTGGAAAGATCACAGCAGTATATGAAGCAGGTTGCTGACAAAAGTAGAAGACATTATGAATTTAGTGAAGGAGATTTAGTGCTGGTTAAGCTGCAGCCCTATCGTCAGCAGTCAGTGGCTTTGAGAAAACATCAGAAGATTGGATTAAGATATTTTGGCCCATTCCCTATAACAAAGAAGTTGAGTGATGTGGCATACCGTTTGGAGTTGCCACCGGAAGCACGTATTCATAATGTGTTTCATATCTCTGCCTTAAAACCATTTCGGGGTGAAGGAACCTCACCATATTTTCCTCTACCGTTAACTACTACAGATGCAGGGCCGATTTTAGAACCTTGCAAAATACTGCAGACTCGTTCAATTAAAAGGG
The DNA here is from genome assembly GCF_000816755.2 of Arachis ipaensis. Classification (NCBI taxonomy): domain Eukaryota; kingdom Viridiplantae; phylum Streptophyta; class Magnoliopsida; order Fabales; family Fabaceae; genus Arachis; species Arachis ipaensis. The sequence continues at coordinate 99,840,771 of NC_029790.2, read as the reverse complement.
GTGATCAAGTTGTGTCTCAAATCTTGGTACAATAGGGCCAGGATGGTTTGACAGATAACTCTTGGGAGGATACTGCCCAATTCATCAAGTTATTTCCAGAATTCAACCTTGAGGACAAGGTTGGTCTTGATGGGGAGAGTAATGATACGAGTATAGCTAAATGCAAGGAAGGAAGTGAGAGGCTTGCAACGTCAGCAAAAGAGGTTGCAACTAACTCGGGACAGATGGCAGCAGATCCTCAAATTCAAGGCCTCAGAAGAAGCGTGAGAAAGAGGTCAAATAGCAGGCTGTTGAAGGATTTCAAGCACGAGGCGTATTGTGGTATTTTCTTCTTTCTTCTCTCTCAACCCTCTTTCTTTGGTCACTCTCATTCAGCTGCTACATATAATTTTCCCTTCTATTTTTCTATTCTGTTATCTTCCCTTCCATATGCTGATTCCCACTTCCATATCTCAGGTTATGGATTCTCCCTACTGCTGCAATCTGATTCGGCAAATTCTGATTTTTCTATTTCCTTCAATTTTGACATAGTTACTGTTACACTGAAGAACTCTATCTTTTTCTGTTCTTAGAGCTCAATCACTGATGAGCTTGATTTCTTTCTGATTGTTCTTAGTTATTTTTGAACTCTAAACTTGTACTTCTGGCGTAATTACTCTATTCAATATACATACCATTTTCCTGTTTTTTGTTTAGAGCATCTATCACTCTATCACTTCTATTCACTACTTGGCATCAACCAAGTTTCGAAACCCAATAAATTTATTGCAAGACATAGAAGGTGGCCACTAGACTAAGGCCTTGTATGCACTACTGCTGCTTAATTATTCAATCTCCACATTCCTAATTGCTATTCATAGCACACATAACATTCTCAATCGACTAAAGCCCCAAAATGATTGTTGAAATTGGGTCGGTGCACTAAAATTGCTTCTAAGGTCCCAAATGCACTATAGCAAGCCCAATTTTGACTGTCAAGCGGTTCATGGACACACTTCAAATCACTCCAATGCTCATCACTTTGCCAGAGGACGCTGTACTCAGAGGAGCCCTCAGCTTTCATCACTGAGAATTTAGTGTCGTAGAAAAGGAGCATCCACTCCGGCGAAGAGTTCAAGATGAGTAACATCTTGAAGGCATCTAGCAGGTTTTCATTTCGTGTTATGATTATGATTGCCATCAAATAAATGATTTACTTTGTTTAACAAGTAAGTCTAAGTGTTTGTTTGAAGGAATTGTCTA